>NC_044009.1:49445504-49645504 GCF_900496995.4 Aquila chrysaetos chrysaetos | reverse complement strand
GGTTTGGGAAGGTAAATTGGAGCTTGCTTTAATTCAAACAGTTTGGAATGATCATAATAAACGAGCCGTGCACTCTGGATATTTACTGAGGGGGCTTGCTGCCGTGTTGCCCCACTGTTGACCCCACGACAGTTATGGGTTACCCACATCCAATTAGCTCAGATCTGCATACCTGCATCACATCTCCGTGCTGGAATGTGGCTCTTCTGCCACTGGGCCAAATGCTGCTCTCCCTAACTCATTAACTCAGGCTTTAATGCAGTGAAAACGCAAGCAGCAGTGACACGGTGGTTTTCTTTTCTCTGGCTTTGCATGGGTGAGCTCTGGTCCTGCTTTCTCACGCTCCGAAATTCAGAGCAATCTGCCAGGTTTCACTGACTTCCAGCTGGAAAGGGTGCACACTGCTTTCCATGGGTGCCCGTGCTCTGCACCACATGCGACCTAGGTTTTTGTGGATCTTTGTTATCCTACCAAAACTATATAGGGCTAGACATTCTCAAAAGTCACTAATTTGTCTTGTTCTGGCTTCAGGAACAGGAGGAGAACAGACTTACTCTGTTGGATTCCTGCAGTGGTAAGTATTCGTCAGTCATCTCCTGGTCTTGAGTTGAGCCTTTGAAGTTCTCTTGGGGTTCCTTATACACCAGGAACACAGCAGAGCACAGAGCATTTTCCAAGCTGTCCTGGAGAGTGACCTTCTATAATCCATTGAAAGCCCAAGAATTCTCAATTGAGAGGATCTGCGGTCATTCTGTCTCAAACCTACCCTTGGCATCTGCATGAACCACAGTTCAGCAGAGCATAAGCCTTGGGCCTGCAGTGCAAGAAACACATTAATTATTAAACCCTATTTGTAGGTATTTAAGACTGAAAGAGAAGCCAGATTTAGGGCAAGGAAAAAGGCAGATTTTTTTTTAAATGCATTTGACTTAACGGTGTAAAAGCAGGTCTTATCTAATGCAACTTTGTTTTTTACTTCTTTTTGGGGGGAAAGTATTTCAGTATATAGGTATGTTTAGCAATTTCAGTCCTGCATGGACCTTAGGTCTAATACTCAAAGCGTGAGCATGCACAGCTCTAGATGAAGTTCTTTGTGTTTTGATGCAGGAGAGTTTGAAGGTAGGGAGCCGTGTTCTTGGGTCAGACGTGCTTTTTCTAGTATTCTTACAAAAGAATGCAAAAAATTACACACCTAAGCTCAACTCAAGCACATGAGTAACACCGGGGGATTACTCAACATCTGATTTCAAGACTTTGAATCATCAAGTTGCCTCAATGGCAACTTTAAAATGTCACAGGACCAACCACTGCCGTGCCACACAATGCTGGTCTTTTCTTTCCCTGTTAAGAATAGGTTTGCTCATTCATACTGCAAATAAAGAAACATCTTTAGGCCCAAATCTGCAAACAGTGAAGTCATTAAACAACTGATTTCAATCCACACGAGCAACTTCACTTGCCTGAATAGTAAAAGCAAAACTAGACCCTTAGTGAACAGCCCATCATAATCTCAGGGTGACAACACCGAAGTCAGTGGAGTGGTTTGTAAGTCCAAGTAAGACAGAAATTGAAGGCATTCATGTGTACGTGTCCAGCCAAATGGGAGTATGGATATTAATTCTTAACAAAGATGGTTAAATATTTTTACCCAATAAAGTATGCAGCAAATATTTTACTACTTTGAAGCACATAATGAAAAGGTCTTCTTTTATATCTTTACCCAGCTCTAAATGAGATAAGAGCCTTCGATGTATTTTGGACATTTGGTTGACAAATAATGAAGCTATGAGTTTAAAAATCCTGTACAGTGCATGTGCAGTCCACTGGCTCCAGACGTACATCCACAATCTGGAGTTGTGCAGCCTGAAATAAACACAGCTGTGTTTATCTGAATGTGTGATCCCATGTACATGGTAGAAAGTTCAAATAAATGCACTCAGTGCGACGATGCTGTAAATGCAGCGAGTGCATTTGTCAGATGTGTGATGATGCAATCTCTTAAATAAACAGACTGAGCTGTTTGTTTGACTCCTGAGCTACAAAGACATAAAAATATATGTACATTAATTGAAGCCAATAAAATGAAATCCAAAACAGCTATAAGATCTTAATTGAACCTTAGCTGGAAATTCACTTGTTGTTCTTACGCCCAGAATAAACAAGTTCTGTGTGCTGGTATTAAGTGTATGGCGTAAGATTTAGACAATAATAGACTAAGGTAATAGATAACCATCAGTTCTGGTTTTAGTGGACCAATCCTGTTTCTTCCTAGGAAGGCCCATTGTCTAAGCCCAACTCTAGAAATTATAGGGTATCCCCAAATTTTCTTCTCATCGACCAAGGAGATAGCTCTATTCTACAGCTAAAATATCTTTATTTGGGATGTGTGGTCTGTTCGGTATTCAACAGAACCAATAGTCTAGAGGAATAAGTTTCTGATGAGCTGAAGAATATGTGAAGGGAAGAGAAAAACTGAATGAACGTAGATGCTGTCAAAGCTGTTGCTTTACTCAGAGTTAACACTGGCTCAGCGTTTCACTATAAACTCATTCAGAACATCAAGTTACTGGAAAAAATCCTCCACTTGAGAAATATGCAATAGTTACTGATGAGTCAGAAGTTGGAAGTAGTGACACCGCTACACACTATTAAAAAGTCCTACTTTTCAATACCGTCTGACTGCTCTGCAACCCAAAATAACATCACTGCAGAAATGTCGTAAAGCTTTTTCATTTGTCTTAAGCATATTCACTTGGAAAACACGAGGCGTACAAATGGTCTCGAGACTGGTTACTGTAGAATTAGGCCATCAAATTCCTTGACTTATGTGCTTTAAAATCTTGCCCAAAAGATGGCACTAACATTGTTTTTAGTAACATATATTGGATATAGATTTAATTCTTCCCCCATGTAAAAGTATCTTCAAAATGGTCACAAATATATGTTGGAAGAACACGCTTAATATGCACTACTATGCCAGCTAACAATCGCTGTATAGAAATTAAGCTTCCTTCACGTTAGCAGCATCGGACACTGCATAGAGAAACTATTGCTGGAGCAGCAGATGTTATCCGTCAAAGTACAGAGACACTGAACTATGAAACCAGGACTATTTAAATCTATGTAATATGCCATACAATATACCAGAACGGTAACATACATTTAAATCATGCACTATTAAATCTCTTGAAAAGTATGCTAAGCCTAGATCAACTTCATTGAACAATTTATATCTGATTTAAAATATTCAAAGAAGTGTTACACTGTTGAATTTTATTATCAGTAATTTATTTCAAGTTTTAAAATATTTAAATTACATGCTGTATAAGGAATGGCAAATAGTTTGCATGCCTGCTCAAGCAGTGGAAGCACCTATTTCCAATACTTTCACAGTTTACGTTAATATGGTTATTTTGGGTATGCACGGAGACCCTCTTCTTTTCACTAACCAGATCCTGTCAACGGGCTTAAAGAAGGTGGGCCCCAAAAGAGCTAAAAATTTGCCATTGATCTGGCAAGAACGGAGCACGTGACAAGCAGAGGACTCAAGTGGGGCTGCTGTATTTTACAGCAGTACCAGGGAGAAAAATACCACTGCCTTCAGTCTTGCTCCCACTGAAGCCAGCGGAAAAAAGATCTGCAAAGAGTCAGGCCCAGCTTTCAGTATTGTGAGCTTCTTCTGAACATCTGGTGATTTTTTATTTTCATGTCATGCTCCTTCCATAATGGCATAACTCATACAGCTTCCCAAACCCTCAGGTACATGTTAAGATGCTGGGATAAAGCTGAACACTGGGTAAAACCAGAGCAAGTGACATAAGAAGATAACGAGACAAACGGGTCAGTGTGATAGGTGTGACCAAATTCTTGTCAAGTCTTTTGCAAGCACCGTAATGAAGGATAAATTTGAGAGGCAGAGCAGAGAAAGTTTGAAGGGAGAGCTTGGAAACTGAATATCAAGGCAACAGATAAATGAAAGTGAAATGTAAAGAAGGGCAACGTCACGGCAGGTCTTGAACGAAAGTCAAGCAGCTTATGCTCTATGCGGTCAACACAAGGGATGTTATGGGATCCGGGAGAGAGGAGCTGCGGGTTGAAGCTGTAAAAGTGGCAGGAGGGGAAGTAGGTGGAGAGTGACGTGCTGGGATGGGAGTGCCGCCTGCGACAAGAGAAGCCAAAGGGAGATGGAGCAAAGCAGGGAAAAGGGTACGTGGTCTGGAGGCACAGCAGAGAAATGGGGAAGTGGTGGTATGGAGACACGTCAGAGGTGAAGAAATAGCTAGTAGTGGTGCAAGGGAAGGGAGGAGGACCCATACGTACCAGGCTTCTCTCTGTGGTAGCCGTGTAGCAGCTCTAATCCAGGGCTGTGCTCTCGCTTACATTGAATTTAGCCCCAAAACGAGGAAGAGAGGAAGCGTGAATTACGCTGACGTGATGTATATATAGCTTTTCACTCTAAAAAGATGTACCACAAATGAGGAGGGTGAAGAATTGCAGGAGGTGCCCCAAAGCACATTTAATGCTTAGCACCACTTCCTTACGAAGTCCAAGTAATTTATGTCCCCAGCCTGCTGCCCTTCTGCTAAAAAAACCCCTCCTGAAGTCAGTCAGTAAAAGAAATGCAAGGAAAGGGAAGGTGAGCTTCTCGGGAGGGAAGACCTAGCCACTCACTTTTACTTTTTGTTTTAGTTTCCCAGAGACAGAATCAAGTTTCCTTTTAGACTTGCATTTTTGTTGTTGTGTAGCTGGTGCAAACCAATCTTTATACCCTCCTCTTAAACTTTATGTTTCTTTGTGGGAGAAATTAGTCGGGGAGAAAAGAGAAGTGAGGACCAATGACTGCACCGCAAAATAGTAACCGAGGCATCACAACGAAATCAGGGAATTTACAAAAGCGAAAAATTAGATACAGCTACCGAGGCCGCCAGCCACAGGTGGGTTCTCTCCCATTAACATAAAACCCCTCAGTTAAGCGGAATCAGAAGAGCACGGTACCAATTATTGTAAGCTGCCATCGCCACTCCCGTCGAGGCTCTATTCAGTCCACGAGAAAAATCTCACGCTGTGTTAGAAGGGCCTGAAAATCCCCAAAACCATTGCTGGGAAACTCCCCACCACAATATCCCTGCACGCAGACTTTTTTTTGCTGCAACACAGCAGATCATCTAAATGCAACCTGTTGCTTTTGCATAAAAGTAGAGGTGCTCATCCGGTTACAACCCCAGCGAGGCATCATGCAGGAGCACACCTGGGAAAAAAAATCTCCTACAATAGGGTGCTGGACCATAACAGAACTCTGCTGTCCCTTCTACCCCCTCGCTTAATGAATTTTTCAAAAACCAAAGGGAACTGCCATCCTAACAACAGGAACTGGACAATTTGCAGTAGGTGCTACGCATGGTAGTGCTAGTAGCAGCAGGAGTGCCATGAATATGGAAGTGAGGAGCTAACAGGAGGAAGAGACATTTGGAGAGAAGTATCTTGCTCAGCTTCTCATAACAAAAACTAGTTTTAAAATCTTCAGCGGCGAAGCAAATGGGTAGGGTGTCACCGGTTCAGCTGAAAACTCACTTGCACCTTATGGTCACCATCTGTGGTGTGGAACGTTTTCAACCTTGACAAAGCAGATTTGTCCGAGGATATTTCCTCTCTTTGAAATAAGAGAATTAGCTGTGGTAAAACCGGAACCCGTGTTGGCACATCTACACTCAGGCGATCTCTGGAAAAAAAAGTATATCATTGCAACAAGCGTCTGGTTGCCAACCTGTAAAAAATAACACCCCGCCACCCCCGGCCAGCTCCAGCTGTGTCAGTGCCGAGCAACACCAAAGGCCACTGTCTCTTTCTCCTCCTTTTTAAAATATGAAGTGCCTTTTTAAAAGCCCATGAGAAGAAAGGCACGTGCAGCAGGTGGTCACATCTGTGCCCATCTCCCTCCGTCCTGAACAATTTGCTCCCGAGTGCTCTCGGCGAGGAAAAGGATGGAAACTCCGGGCGTGAAAAGAGGACGAGGGTGGGTGGAAGAGGACAAGGACAGGCACTCCTGCTCACATCTTGAGGAGGAAGAGAAGAAGATCTTAAAGCCCACGAGCTGTTCGCCCTCTTTCTTGCTCTAGCTCAGTGTAACCACTGTGGGAGAATTCCCCCAGAGCCTAACTAGCTGACAGGCACAATAATCAACATATGTTTCAGATATGTATGCGCAGCCATGCTCTCTATCACTGTTGAGATGGAAGAGACCACAGAAATATAAAACATAGATGGTTTCCTTTTGATTTGCCCTTCATTTGAGAATTCTCCATTGGCTGTATTTGCATTCATAATACTGCCGCATTTGTGTGTTTTTCAAAGGACTGAGTCAATAATCCAAATGATGACTCCAGCTCTGGACATTTCAACTTTCATTTCAACTCATTTCACATTTTAATAATTCCTTAAGTATTGTAAGGTTCCTGTGTCAGGCTGGAGAGGAGCACTGTGGACCCGCGGCTCCTCTCTGCTTCTGCTAGGATTTTCCGTTTTCGCTTTGGGCAAATCATTTAATCACCCTGGGCTTCAGTCCCCTCAGCCTGCAAAAGGGGGATCAACTGACTTCCTTATCTCAAAGGTATATCGTGAGGATAAATTTGTGCATACAACTGCAGATCATGTTTTCGGGGGCCAGAAAATACTTGCCTAAATGGATAGATCCAGTGGTGCCTCTTGCTTCTAAAGAGGTAACGATGCACTGCTTCCCCAGCCACCACCCTGAACGTCGCAGACATTTTAAAGTTTTGACTTTTGAGGAAGTACGCAGCCAATTACTACCATAGCTAAACACAGAAAGTTTAATCTGTTCTACCCAGTTTTAATCTGGGGTTTTTTTGCCTGATTCTTGAATTTTACTTCTTCCCCCAATTCTCCCATTCCTCCCCATAAGGAGGTGGAATCCCAGCGAGCTGCACTTCAGCAGAGATGAGTAGCATTGTCGGGCTAATTAGAATCCAATTAACACAGTCAAATGTAACCACTTCACTTCCAGTTCTGGTAGGCAATGTCACACGCTCCAGTGACACAGGAAGTACTGCGATGCGAATTAAGCATCATTAGCTAGAGGCAACCAGTAGAGACACAGGATGGCAATTGTCTGCTTGCAGAAACCACAAGAAAGGGCACAGCTCTCACCATCAAGAGCTTCATATGTAAGTCTGGCCTTTAAAATGTGTGACAATGACTCAGAATGAGGAACACAAGAAAATCTGCCGAAAAGGCAGTTTGTCACAATGTGGGATTCGTTTCTTCAACAGCTATAACCTCAGTTTCCTGATTCAGCAACTTTGATGCCTATAAATTAAAGAAATAAAGTGAAATGGCAACGTGTTTGCATGGGATGGAGGTAAAACCGGGTCCAAAAGGAAAAGCATTTTGGTGGTCAGGAAATGTAATGTGCCTGGATTCAAGACTGGTGTCACTAGTGAAGTTAGGAGAACCCTTGTATGATCATTAAGCTTATCAAAGCCTTAGTAAGATTTGAACTTGGGTGAAGTACTGGCCCAGTTGAAATCAAGGGCGATACTTCCAACCTCTCACCAAGTGTTTCTAAAGTGCCCAAAGCCCTGCACTGGGGCTGAAAAGCAGAATCAAAATAGAACAGATAAATAATAAATTAAATAACATAAGTTAAAGCCTCCTGGAAATGAAAACTGATTAGCCAGATTTCACAGAGGGTTTCAATTAAGTCTGTTTCTCATTTTTGTTTATCTATATTTAATACTGATAAATAATGTTATTTCATTACATGTCTCTGAAGGGTGTTTCTAGCCTTTCTTAAAGGGATAGTCAGGCTTAAAAAAAAGTCATCACCTATGGATTCTGGGTTAGTAAAATGGAAAAAGCACACTTATTTTTCTCTACTAATGATGCTTGCATGTTTTCTTGCATTCTGTTTCTCCTCTGACTTTGCAGACACTAGAAATGGAGCTCTACTAAGAGTTCCCATTTTCTCCCTCTGTTGAAAACCTGGAATATTGGCTACTGCTGCGCTTAAATGCTGTGCTTCATGATTCATTTATTCACCCTCAAAGATAAGAGAGGAAGGCCCAGGAGGACCAGTTCAATAGCTTGCCATCTCACGTGGCCCACGTGCCCCTGAGACCCGAGGACGGGGAAGGAGGAGTCCAGCCCTGCCGCGTGGTTTCCCTCCAGTGTTACGTGCACTTACATCCAACCCCGTCAAATGCTTCTATTTACAGAGAAAGGATGACAATATTAAAAAGCCACTTCTCACAGAATTAGGAAACAGTGACCGGCACCAGCAAGCCTTTATCCACCACCTGATGACCCTGATCCTACCCAACCTTGCATAGCAAACAGCAGAACTTCTCTGGTTTCAGCTGCTGGAGATCAATGCCAAGTCCCGGAGGCAGGCAGGTGAAAAGCTCCCCTACATACCTGTTTTTTTAATTAAAAAATGTGTCAGGTGAAAAGGAGCAGCACGTTAACGGGCATTTGCCTTAGATGAGGAGACGGGGCTTCACACACAGCGGCAGAACACGGGTGAGGGTTTCGACTCCGCGCTCCTCCCACAGGTCATCCTCCTGCACCCTGACAGTAATTTGACAGCCACGTAGCATGACTCCAGTAACGCAGAAAACAGCGTTGCATTTCCTAGAACTGCTTAACGCTGTTTAATTGTGCTAATTTAACCCAGGTGGTCTCCACAGCAGCCTTTGCCTCAGGCCTGGAGAAAAGCAGGGAGGGGAAAGCAGTGAATTTGCTGCGCTCGTGCATGGGAAGAGTTGAGAAAACCCAGCTGAGACGTGCGGAAACAAGGTGTAGCAATTGCGTGCTTCGTATCGGCTCCCGCAGCGCTCGGGGAAGGTCTCGGACAGGCAGCCTTCCAGGAAAGCATCCTCCTCTCCTGGTGCTACACCAGTCAGAGCATGGGGGGGACGCCCTGGGTGCTGATGGAGGAGTTAAAAAGACCTGTGGAGGCTGGGCCTGGGGACAGAGCGGAGATGTTTCTTCTGTGAAGATCGCGTTCGGAGTCTGCCTTTGGGTAACAGCTTGTGTTTTACAGGCAATGCGCTCACCGGCGGTGGCTTCGAGGACTAGGATGCTGTAAGCTGCGGAGACTTTTTTGCTCGCAGGA
This sequence comes from Aquila chrysaetos chrysaetos, assembly GCF_900496995.4. Lineage (NCBI taxonomy): Eukaryota > Metazoa > Chordata > Aves > Accipitriformes > Accipitridae > Aquila > Aquila chrysaetos. The sequence continues at coordinate 49,636,374 of NC_044009.1, read as the reverse complement.
CTTTGAGGTGGAAAGGACTGGGATTCTCTTTAACTTCTGAAGAGTCCAGGTGACTATCTGTTGTGTAATTTAGCTGTGCTATAACCACCAGCTCATCGGTGAGATGCTTTTTCTGAGCAGATGTGCGTGCTAAAGCGGACAGCTATGAATGTTGCGCCAGGGGTCTTTTATTTGGATAACTATACAAGAGGGAAGACGGGTGGCCTTCAGGAGGGACGCAGGTAGCGCTGCCTGGAGCTGTGCGGCGGTGCCTGGTGTTGCCAGACCCACTGCTGCATCCCCAGCTTACGAGCTGGAAATCATGTTGCTGAACTAGGACGACCTTGTTGCTCCATTTGGAGCCACTTTTTCTGCCCCCAGATCTTACCCAGTTGTCTGTTTGGCAACTTGAGCAGAGCTGGACTGCTGGATGCCTGAAAGACTAAGGCTGTCTGTGAGAGGTGGGAATGTTCCCGTATTTCTGACTCCAGCTCTCAGGGACCTGACTGAGACTCACAGTGCTCAGAATGCTGAAGGAGGGCGCCCAAAAAATGCCATAGCAAATGCAGCTGGAAAGTCGCCTTTTTTTAATTTGCTTTGATTTCTCAGGCTGTTTCTCAGCCTGAAACCCAGGTCTGAATCTAGTGATGCACAGAAAGGAAGGGTGTTGGGTGTCTGCTCATTTCTGTGGCACTGTCTCTGTCCTATTTCTCCAGCAAGTAGGACATCTGGGATTTATGGTCACCTTGGTCCCAAGCTTCAAGCTTCAAGCTCCCACCTTCAGCAAGGGTCCCCAGCCCTCAGAGCAGAGGCTGAGCTCCAAGGCAGACTCTGTGCACTTTGCAATACTGCAGAAAATTCCTGGGGACCAGGGGAAGAAAAAGCAAAAGAAAATATGGCTTTTTAATTCAGTGCTGAGAGCACTCACCAGGACAGGGGAACTTTAAGCTGTGATTCCTGCTGCCTTCAGAAGTCATATCTTCCCGGTTACTGAAAATGTGTCTGTCTTGGGAGCAGTGAACTGAAATTTCCCTATTCCTACATGACTGCATTCACAGTCATGTTCCCTTACTGTTTTTCTGTGCCATTACAGTTACAGGCAGCATAAGCCGTGCCTGCACCATCCACGCTCAAGTCCAGGATAGACAGAAAACTGACTAAAGAAAATTAAGCTCCACCTTGATGTCCCACTTTTCTCAGGCTATGTTTTTGCAACTTCGTAGCAGATGGTATGTCTTAGGTATATCACTTTGGAGATGCCAAGTGATGTACTATCTATCAGTGTTTTTATTTAATGAGGAGGGAAATTTTGACTCCTGCTTACACTTGGGAAGCTGCAACACGGAGACAGGTGTGACGCTATTTCATACTGCTGTATCATCTACCCAGAGCTCTTAATAGCTATTTTTAATCTGGACACTAAAGGAACTATTAATTAGGGAAACATATCCGGGTGCCTAATACAAATTGTAGAGACTATAATGGTGTATTATAGCATCTTAATTTTCTTCAGTGGCTACAATTAGCAGTGAGTTGGTCTGCATGATGATGATTTTTTTTTTTTTTTTTTTTTTCTTTTATCTGACAAAATAAAGGTTGCAAATATAGGGCAGTTGAGTCATAACAGGAGATGTATGGGGTGCCAGCCCAAAGTGCTTTACCTGTGTGTCCAGTCAATACACTTAAAAGGAGCCATTTTTATTTAAAAGCTGATGCCTCTAAAGTGGAACGTGGAAGCCGTTAAAGTGCTCTGTGGCACTTGGTGACAGCTTTGTTTTTAACTGCAGTAGGACAAATATCAACATTTAATACTATATGGTATTATAATTCAATAAAAGAAATAAAGCAAGGTACAGCTGAGTGAGGAGGAAAAAAATAAGTAACCATGGTGTAGCTGCTGTTTTTAAATGTGAAGTAGGTGACAATACTGCACACAACTGCTCATTAAAAATGCCACCGTATTTTATCATTTACATATAGCCAAGTCCTTGGGTTTATATCTCAGCTTTAAATGTGGCACAATAGTTTCCATTACCTGCACATCAGATCATAGATGCCACATTTTTGGTGGACTTTCACTGTTGAACAGATGTAATCTGACCTTCCTGCTTTGTGGGATCGCAAAGGAGGATGATTATGTTGGTGCAAGCTAACTTTATTTTCCTTTTCACAATGAAATCCATTTTTTTGAGAGCTTAGACTTCTACCATAAAATAGGAAAATATTTATTAGTGAAACAAATTTCATCTGTATAGGGACTTGATTATCAAGTCAGCTGAAATCCATATAGGCTAATTGAAGATGAAATACTTATCTCTTAGGTGTCACTCTGCCACAGCTGAATAAAAAAGTGGGAATTTCCCCCCTGCCCTGAGGAACCTGGATGAGATTCATCCATGTCCTTCTAAGGAAGCTGATGCTGGTACTGATCTTGTTGGGCCTCTACAAACAGCAAGTGAGCAAACTCTTTGCAGCGGATATTTTTCTTTGCAAAAATGTAGCAGAAAGGGCAGAAAATGTAAAGAAAGAAAAAAGGACCAACAGGAAAACACTAAAAAGTAGTAATCAACTGAAAGCGCTACGTGAAGAGGTCATGCAGTTGATGCCCTTAAAAAAAAACAACAACAACAAAACAAAAAAAACCCCAAAAAACCAAAACCCTAGCACCAAAGTAAATCACGCGGCTGCCATCACTGAATATACCTTTCATTTCCTCTCCACAAAGCAGCGGTACAAGCCACTTGGAAGTAAACCAAAAGCATTAGTCTCTCTTCTTCTGACGTGAGTGGGAAACCCCCTTTGGCCGCACAAGTCCTCACACAGGGGCCGTTGCGATCGTGTCCTCGTGAGAAAGAAGAAGAAGAAGAAGAGGAGAAGCGGTCGACTCCTCCTGGCCTCCTCGCAGCTCGCTGGATGCTGCGGTGCCCGTGCCCAATGGGATGCCCAACGGGATGCCCAAGCCCTCGGTGCAGCGCACGGGGAAGATTGGGGCAGGTTCTTGGGCTCATCATCGCTTCTGTCAGTACTTCAGCCCTGTGCCTTTCAACATCCCCACCAGCTCCACAACTGTAGAAATGGGTTTATTTTAATCGAAGGCGTCGCCAAAATGGATTGTTCATAACTTGCTTCCTTACGTTTCTAAATGCGGGTAAGAAAGCTGACGAATGAAGGAGGAAACGGGATCTATCTAAAGCTATGCACCCCAATTCCCTTTCCTTTAAAAAAAAAAAACAAACATAAAAATCAGCAAATGTGTTGATGCAATAGAGACTTTTTCATAAAAGCCTCGGACGGACCAGCCCACAACCCACCTCGCTGCTGGGAAAGCCCGCACCATCGCTCTGCTCTCGCTTTGCCTGGATGCGGGAAGGAGCTGGGAGAGGGATGGCAGCCACCCAGGCAGCCTGCAGAGCCACGCTCTCTTCTCGGAAACATGGAAAGGTGATTATGGATAAGCTGGCGGATTGTGGCCAGAACCAGAAGATCTCAGGGACACTTAAAGAGGTTTAACTAGCTGAACGTCATCAGTTCTCTGCAGTCTGGTCCTGGGGAACTAGTTCCCCATACTTTCAAAAATGCTTGCAAAGAGATATAGCTTGGACGCAGAGAATATTAGAGACTTGGTATTGTGTTTTAAATTAATTCTTCGACCTGTATCTTCATCTGCCATGGTACGAATGAACATTACAGGCTGAACATTAGATATTTATGTTCATTTAACAATCTGTAATAAGCTATCGGGGCTGATTTTGACATGTACATTGAAGTTATTGCTTTTTTATCAATATCACGGTACATTTGTCAGCAGAGAATGATAATTGTATTGCTATGTATATAACCAATCTTGTAGTGTGACGTGCTCTACGCTGTGCACAAATTGAATACATTTCATCTTAAATACAAGCCTATTAATTAAAATCAGAGAGAAAGAGAGAATTTTAAACTGCCAACTATGGAGCATCTCTGAGCAGCGTCTTCTCCAGTATCTTCTGCTCGGGTAAATAACTTGGAGTCTCACCTACTCGTCTATTTATTTATTTGTTATACGATGCCAGAGGAAATGCAAGGTCAGAGGTCTGAAATCAAGGGCACAAGAGGTAGGACAAAAAAGGCTGACAAGGCTGCTGTAAAAGCATGAGAGCCTATTTCTGTATTACAGCGGGCATCAAGCAGCATCTGCTGTAGTTATGGCAGCAAGAGTAGCTTTTGTTCCGTTCCTTGCTTTTCACACACCAGTAACTTAGACAAATGCACTGCATATGTGGACACAGGTAGTCATCTGCACTTTTCAGAAGTGTCCAGCCAACTCTGAGTTTTAATTACTTCTATATTAATTTCCTTCCAACCTGGCTGCTTTTTTTACAGCCAATGATGAACTAAATGTGAGGCCCGGTTTCGAGAAAAAGTAAGTTTAAAGCAAGAAATCCTTTTAAAATGACAAATCTTAACTCACACATGCTAGAATATACAGGATTTTATGCACAAGGAAGAGAAGACTTAAATAAGCCAGTAACAGCACTGAAGATCTGGGAAGGATTTCCCTGCCGTAGTTTAATGGAGATCGTAAGAGCAAGAATGAGTCAGACCATACTTAAAAACTAATTGCCCATTATCCTGGTGTGATGATGGTTAACATTAAGATTTTCTGCAGTTCAGGTTACAGAAGCAGTGAAATGCAGTTATTTTTATCAACTGACCAAAGTGTAATAAAACTGTAGTAAAAATTCACCGGGAGAAGTTGCAATCATCAACGTTTGCCTCTTCTGGCAGAGTATAAAGAAGAGAAAAAGGAACTGTACCTTATGCCAAAGTAAAAGCCGTTGCTTGGGAGTTTTCTATGACATATATAATCTCTACGCCACAGCATAAAATAAGGCAAAATGAACTCTGGTAAGAACAAGACCAAGTAATACAGGATGAGAGGCCAGGTACTAGAGAAGCTCTAGCCTTGTAATCAGCTAGAGGCCTAGATTTCATATTAACAGTGAAAAATAAAGATGCAATATCGGTATTAAGACCAGAGATAGGGCAAAAACCAGTACGGAAGTAATTGCCAGTCATCTTACCAAACTTCTCAGAGTTTTCTCTTAGCAACAGAAGATAGATCTGCATAAATATATTCCTGAAACTTCAGTAATTTTAGCAACAAGCAATAAGGCAGTGCACAGGCCAAAAAGGGACAGGGAGAGTGGGACCAGCACGCAGAGAGGATATTCCTCCATTGGATGTAACCGAAACGCAATACTGTGAAAGCAGGTATTTCTTTCCTATTTGTGTAAATGTCTTACCGTGGTATTTTTCACCATAAACATTATTTTCCTTTCCCCTTAATAGTTTTCCTCCTTTTAGATGTAAACTCACGTTTTGAAAAAAATTTCCTTATTGCCACAAAAGGGTGCTAACGGAAAATGGTTGGCTTTTCTCAGCTTTGAGTATCTAGATTCAATGGTGTTTATTAATTTCAGAAGCATCTCTTGTTATCACAATCCGCCCACCTCTGCTTCCAACAGTACCTGTCCAAACAGTTATGTGCAATTAGCCCAAACCATTGCAGTCAGCATCTTGCTGATTTCTACTGCAACAAGTTTTCCATTTACTAATACCAATACCACTAGAGAGCAGTTGGACTAGTTAACTAGAGAGAGGCAAATTTTTCTGCCTTTTCATTCCCATGCACAGATGGAGATGAGAAGAGGCCCAGTTTAGCTTTTAAACATTGACAGTGTAGCTAAAGTTGCTTTTCAACTTAAATTGACTGTATCCCCTCTACATATTCTGCAAATTGATGTGACCATGCTTCCACATTACTCGGTAATATATTCTACGCTAATAAAGTAATCATTTACAAAACACTCTCTAGTTTATCGTGCAAAAAAAAGTATCAGAACACGAGCATAATCTAGGAAAGATCTTGTTCCACTAACAACTCCACAACAGCCGCGTGTAATTTTTTTCCAGAAATGACTCAAAAGATCACCTGCTAATCCACTGGCTGCTACAAAATAGCTGCCATTAGGTAAAACTCATAGCAAGGAGCTCCAAAAGGGCACAACATTGAAAAGCACCGTGGGCTTTGCTTTGAAACCTTTCTTTCCCTCACACCTGCTAGGCTGGCACAGCTGAATTTTCCCATTCTTGTCAAATCTTTCCAGTTTAAGATGAGTAATAGTGCCAGATTTCTGAAGAAATATACCACTTAATGTCATATTCTCCAGTAAAGATCCTCTTAAAGACTTTTATTTGCAAAGGTTACTATGACAGCGGTTTGGCTGAATATATTTTCAAACTGGGTATTTATGTTCTTCCACAGCTATTTGAATTCTTCTTTTTCTTTACGTGTTGTATCTAAAATAAGATATTTTATCAAATTTGGAATGTGATACATTATTTAATTTATCAGGACCATTCTGTTTAATTGCTACAATTCACCTCATCTTCTGTAGGGTCTGTACATCTTCCACCTTCAGTCTCTACTTGGCTGCAGTTTTATATGCTGCACCTTTTTCATCTTATCTTAACTGATTGTGCTGTGACAGCTCCTTTTGAAATACTAAGCAGAAAAGACAAAGTGTTTTCATAGATTTTGAGGCCATCATGGTTCTCCAGCCTACCATCCCGTATGAGGCAGAATGCAGACATTTACATAGTCTACCTCAGTTTTGAGTTGTTGACTCTGCAGCTCAGTCACTTGTGGTTGAGCTAGAACATATCTTCTAAGAAGTCTTCCAATTTCAAAGACTTCAAGTGACAAAAATTATCCCACATCCCGTGCGTAGTATCCAAATGTTAAATTGTTCTAACAGCTAAATTACGTGCAATGTTAAAAATGTACACCTCATTTCTGATAAAGCTTTTGCAGCTGCAGTTTATAGACAGATGACTATTTTATGCCTCCATGTTGTGATTAAAAGGACTTCTAGAATTGTGTATCTTCTCTGATTTATTTAATGGGCTCAAATGCAGACTGAAATAAGTGGTATGTAACTGCAAAAGGATTTCTCAAAAGATGTTTTGAGTGCTCACTGGACAGTTACGAAGGCAGTTAGCCAACATACAGCTGGGGTATATATATATATATATATATATACACACACACAGACACAGACACAGACACAGACATGAGGGTTATATATTTTTATATATATGCTACAGGTATGGAGAAGGGACTAGATGCCCAAGTGGTAATTTCTGTAGGAAATTTTCCATACCAACACAGTCGTTTAAAGGCTAGTCAGCCCAGGGCGTGATTAAATTACTAACCCTGCTTCCATCCTCTTCTTCGTCTTCTCGTGGGCATCTTGGAAATTGTTCTCAGGTCTCAGATGGGTACGGTGAACGCGCTAGGTGTTCTTGTAAGCACGGAGGGAAGAACAGAGTAGCAGAACTGCAGGCTGCGATGGTACAGGCAGTGAGGGAAATTACCGAATACCTCATGGAAAGACTTTTTTTTTTTTTATTTTCCTTAGTAGCTTGGCAACATGTAATTCTCTAGTCTCCCGAACCCTGTCATCTAAATTATGTTAGGATTCAAACAGCTAGCAGACTGTAAACAGGAGAGATTAGTCATCCTCAGATCCCCAGCAATACCATTTTGGAGAGAGGGAGAGTGGTTCCTGCACGACCCCGCACTGTTTACATTGGGGTAGCAGCAGGGAAGAACATAGGAAAGTCAGATATGAGTGGCACTTTAGAAAAAAATTGAAAACATTTGTCAACACTGCGACCTACTACGTAATAGTTCATGAGTGGTGCTCAGCGCTGTCTCACAGATGCCCTTCAGTAGGATGAACTGGAGCATCACGGTCTAGTTAGCGGGAGACAGTCTGTTGCTCTATTTGAGCTGGATTCCCACTTCACCATGGTGACCAAGAGAGCTATATCTGATCTGCTATTCTGGCAAGGGCCTCCATCGTTTTTCTGTCTTCTCATCGCAAGCCTCCTCATCAGAGTTTTCCAAGAAAACTCAATCACTATACCTGACAGAGCCGGACTTCTTTCCAGCAAACGAACACGAGGACCCGACGCCGTCTTTGGGAAAATATGTTCTTCCCTTCTGGAAGGTTTCCAAAGGGCAGGCTACCCCAGCAAACCCCCTCAAGGACAGATAGCCTAACAGTAGCTGACCCAAGGTTGTGTTTTTAATTTGTGTATGTTAACAGTAAAATAGAGTACGCTAATGGGATGGACAAACCTGTGGCCTTTCAGCACTTAAAGGGGGCTTGGAAGAAAGATGGGGACAGACTTTATAGTAGGGCCTGTAGCGACAGCACAAGGGGTAACAGTTTTAAACTAAAGGAGGGTAGATTCAGACCAGATACAAGGAAGACATTTTTTTACGATGAGGCTGGTGAAACACTGGCGCAGGTTGCCCAGAGAGGTGGTCGATGCCCCATCCCTGGAAACATCCAAGGTCAGGTTGGACGGGGCTCTGAGCAACCTGATCTAGTGGAAGATGTCCCTGCTCATTGCAGGAAGGGTTAGAGTAGATGACTTTTAAAGGTTCCTTCCAACCCAAACTATTCTATGATCCTGTGGTGCCATTTCATTACGCATATGAGCACCGACTTTACAAATACATACCAGATCATTTTGAAGTTGCCAGCTCCACCTCTACGAGAGTAAGTTGGAGTGATGTTACCTTTAGCTAAGACAACCCGGTCTCGGAGGTGCCGTACGAGTCACCCAAGCCCTGTGCTATTGTTCCTGCTGCCGTGTTTTGTCTGGGCAGCCCAAACTCTTATAAACAGGAAACCGGAGACTTCAGATGATTTCTCCACTTGAATAGAGACTGGTACAAGCATTCAAGATTGCTGCCCTCCTCACAAACAAAACTCATTTATATGAATATTCATAGGCAATTAAACTGTTGTGACTACTTAAGGAAATGCCTGGACTTACATATAGATTAATGAGCGTGTGTTTAGGCTACAGGTCTTGCTCCCGGAGTTACAGATATCAATCTACTACCCAGTCCCTAAGCTGCTAGCAGTCATGTTTCTTTCCTGAGACTCTTCTCCCATAAATACCAAATAAAACTATAGTTTGTGCAATAGTCCCAGAGGTACCGGCTGACCCAGACTGTATTTGTTTGCATGAGAAATCTTTATGGCACTCTGGGGAAAAACCAGAGTTTCAAAACCAGAACATCTAGCCTCAGACAAATCTGCTGATCTGCAGAGCCTTATTTCGTGACTTCCAGGTATTTCTTTTGGACTAGATACAGTAACACTTGTACATCATTCTGAGTCACTCCTTGTGCGTATGTGCACATTACATCCATTTTCTCCTGCAATGACAGGACATTGCCAAACGATTTAGTTTAGATAGAGCTGGCTCTTCAGCATAATTTTTCACACACACATTTTAGCACACTGAAAGCTGAATTCTGATTTACAACCTTTTTGGAATTTGTTTTTCACCGAGGTTTATGCCAAAGATGTTTTATTCATATAAAACAAATGCCTGACATTTGTTTCATTAAGATATTAAACTTGCCCTCCGTTTGCTCTCATCGAAGATACCAGCCATGTAAAGGATTGCCAGGCCAGGCTCTGGCGTGGGCACGACTAAGGGACTCGGAAAATGGCATGTGAGCTCATCTTTTGCAGCTTTGACTAGGCAAGCCCTGTTCAGAGCCCTGATTCAGTGGCAATTAAATAAACCAGAAAAGCACCCAACCCCACCCTTTGCAGCTGGAGCTTTGTCTGAATGTGATAAGAGATCATTAATTTTCAATTTGACCTCAGCCTATAATGTTCAAGTGGCCTCTTTGTTCTCATAGCGATGTTACAAGCAAGGTCTGAGTCAAGGCAACTGGAAAGGAAATATTAAAATAGTCCTAAAAACCTCTTTAGTCTTGTGATCTCGCTCCTCCTAACTTAACTGCGCACACCTTATCCATCGGACCATCACGGCTCCATGACAAGGATTTCCTCTTGGTTACTGCTTCTGCCCCAGAACAAACAACACTGGTCAACAAAGGTGAACAGTTGTGCAATGGTAATAATGAATATTGAAACACCGCAGCAAAAACATGTTGTGAACAAACCGGCGGGGCAAAGTTTATTTATATCAAATATCTGTGTGTAACGTTTGTAACAACTTACAGGCAGAATAAAAGCTGAAAATCACTGATTAAAGTGTTCACTGTGAATAGCTCATACCACTCTGAATTCAAAGACATAGTTGAAGAAATTGTTATTACAATCTACTGCAAAAAGAGCTATTGTGAACCTATGGGCACATCAACAGCTGTCTATGGAAAATTATTATTATTAGAGAATAGAAAATGTCCTATTTTTAACAGATAATCCCAGAATCTGGGTTGAATTAGAATGAAGGAGAGCCCGTCTTTCACATCCTTTTTCATTCAGGCATTTGGCAAGCTGAGACTTTATAGAATGTAATTTAGGATGTTTAAATTGCTGTTTGTTACTGGTGGTTTCTCATTGTAACACCTCTAATACTACAGCAGAGGACCTAGGGCTTGGGTCCTTCTGTAAATACATGACTACTTACTACAGTTCTTAGGTGCTTTAGGCTGCTCCGTCTTGGTTTACGGGGTTGGGTGCAAGGGCTGTTTTAGGGTTGTTTTAATGTGGTTGTTTTTTCTGCTTTTAAGCAAATCCAGTTTTCCATCGACTAACTCGTGCTTTGTACTGAATCCAAACATTTAAGTCTTAAGATTTCTCTCCCTGTGACAGAATTAACAGGACTGGATGGCACCAGAATTGGGACCAGCACTCGTTAGAGACTTCATTTTCTCTTCTTCTCTGAGGATGCGCTGGAGGAAGAAATCCTGTTGGGGGATTGTCCCATCAAATATGAGGAAAGGCATATGTCATATCTTGATTCTATCTACAAAAAACTTCATGATAGACCGAGACCTGCTCAGAATCCTGTGGAGCTGCATGTGTCTGTGGCAGGCAAAGGACACCCTGTGCCCTGACGGAAACTCGCTGCAGCTCAACCTGCATCTCAGCCCCTCAGAAAGAAATCAAGAAAAAGCGTGGACAGAAAAAAAAAAGATAATTTCACCACTGACTGCTGATGCCCAGCCCTTTGTGGAGCAGAAGACGACCCTGTTTGTTCCGGCTCCATTTCTCAGGACACCTTCAGAAGGTGCATGAGCTTCCAAAATGTCTTTCTGCATAAGAGAAAGGAAAAGGAGGTCGTAAAACAAGCACGAAGAGGGATATCCATGTGGAAGCCTAAACCTCCCAACTTCCTAAGATGTAAATTTATGTTTGCTCATATTATTTGTGCAAAAGGCGTATCCCACCTCTAGGATGCTATATGGCGCTTCCAGGTTACCCTCCGTAGCCCCACATTTCTGTTGCATGTTGGGGAGGGATACGGGGAAGCATACAGTCAGTCAAGTCAGGAAAGGCCTTGGACATTAAGGAAAGAAAAACCTGAAAAGCAGTGGCATAATGACTGCTTGCCAAAATATGTATAAAAAAAAGAAAGAGGGATTTCTGTTAACTAGCAAATTATAGGACTTTAAAATTTCCTTTCCTAAATATGCAGACTTTAGGTTTTATACGCCAAGTGACTGACCTCAAGGAATATTTTCCCTATAGACCTGAACTATTTCATGCAAGTTTAAGGGTATTGGAAAGGGAAGGATGATGTCTATACTAGTTAACAAGACCTCTTCCTATCAGAGTCAAGCACAGAAACTAATGAAAAAATGTTTGGGTTTTTTGATGCTGCCTATTAGACTTGTAGGTACATGTAGCCTTTCTGGGGAAAAAAAAAAAAAAAAAAAAAAAGAGTGTGGGTTTGACTAAATTTCAGTTTCCTGATGATATATGTTCAGACAATCAGGGAAAACAAGCAATATTACCTAGGTTCCACTACGTTATGTGACCTATGTGAACAGCTCAGGCAAATCAGACAGAAACTGAGACCTGATAACACTTTATAAACACCCAGATGGGGAAAAAAAAACCCAACCCTGTGAAATACTTTTACAGACAAATTGTGATCTTGAGCAAATTTTCTGCTGGTCAGTGGGCAATGCTGAAACTTGAACCCAGCACTGATTTCAAGTATTTTTGCACCTCTCAGCTCTGGTATTAATCTGCAGCAGACCGTCAGCGAGCTGGTCCCTCTGTGCTGGAGTGATTATCGCTGAGCTGATGGATGTAACTGCAAATACTGTGAAGAGTTCTTCCAGATCTGCACTTTGTATTGCAGCTGTTAATATTTTTTTTATGGCTTTGTTTTCTTATCCAAATTTTAGTTGCCTGAACGACATATTAATTAACCAAATTCAGAATTGGTTAATTCAACAACTGGAAGGCTTATATTTATCATTGTTCAGTAATACTACCCAAATGTCAGCTCTTAGTTTGAAAAATTCCTCTGAACTAGTAAACCAGAGAATAATAAAGATACTATAATTTTCTTTCACTAAAATAAACAGAATATTTTCTTAGTTAATTGTTTACATGTCTTACTCCTGTCACTTCTTTCCTTTCATCCTTATTTTTCTTGTTTTCCTTTATTCACACTTCATCTCTTGAACTCCTTATCTCTCTAATCCCTTATCCTTTATGTTCTTGTTTTATCTCTCATTCCACCATTTTATTCCCTGTTTCCTAAGCCTATCTCCCTTCCCATGCTAGGCTCCCCAGGCTTTAAATGCCCTCTGAACCCTTTTTCCCTTTCCCCCAGTTCTCTACCTTTCTCTTCTCTTTCATTTTTCCTTACAGCAATCTCTGCAGAACAATACTAGAAGTCGAGCTGGCAAGCTGACAAAAAAGAACAGTTGGAAAGAAAAGTTTACTCAAAGACAGGCACATTTCTTTAAAAAGAAAAAAAAATATCTATAGGAAGGTGTTGCCAAATCATCTGCTTTTTCAGATGTGAAACTTTTAGCAAGGCTCTCTGCAGCGCTGATGTGAGGGAAGGAGCAGGAAACACTATCAGGTTGCCAGATGACTTGAGGACGGTGAGGTGGGATTCTTAAGTGCACGTGATAGCAGTAATTCAGGATATTATTCCTCATGTAAAAATAGCTATGCAAAATTAACACAAAGGCTTTGGTATAAAAAGATAAAAGCCAGGAAACTCAGAGGCTGTGCAGCTCTTTTTATCTCATTTCATTTTGGTTAGGGGATTGCAGGGAAACAGCAGAAGAGATAGAGTGTTTACATTAAGGCATCTGGTCCAAGGTGTAGTCACGACAAAAGGTTATTGTAGTCCTGCTTGTCAAATGGGTGGGAAGAGGACTTGAGTGTAAAGGAGATGATCTTAGGCTGGGGACGCATGGACAGCAATGGGAAACGTGAAAGGCAAACCCGGAGCGAGTCACGCAGCGGCAGTCACCTACAAATGAGCAGGCTGGATGTTGGCCGGCGGGTCTATGAACACGAGAAAATTTCAGCTGTGATTTGCACAGGAGTACGTTTGTTACTGCGGGGTAGAGGCTTTGCATTATATAGTCTCAGCTTTTTAAAAGCTTAAGGAAACGCTCTTTCCCTGTTCAACCGACTGAAGCCAGAGTGGCTTCAGTTGGCAAATATCTATTAGATTGCATTGATTTATTCTGGATTTGAATTTCGCTCCTGGAAATAAAACGGTGATGTGAAGAGAGCTGTAGATGGGATTTCTATTCCCATCTCCACTATCCGAGCTGATGACCCTGAGCCTTGACTTGCATTCCTAATAGGATAGACCTTCTTTTGTAAGAATTCTTTAGCACCTGTAGGTTACGCGTTCAATTAGCATCTATATCCTGAACCGAGCCGAGTTGCACGAGCTTTGAAAAAAGTAACAACCAAATGGCTAATTAGGTCAAATTTGGGGCGTATCAAACTTGACAGTGTCTGGCTTACATCACCGTGCATTTACATAATGGAACTTAACGGCGCTGAAGAGTCTGTTGTGTCAACTCTGATGATTCTATGGAAGGTTTTTTCCATAATTTTCTTTAAGACATAAAATATTCACTCAGAAGAATACCTTCTCGATAACTTTTCCATCCGTCCTGTATCATGCAGGGCCTATCACTGCTCATTACCTGGGCTACTAATGCAGTAGGATTTCAATCAGTTATCTTATTTTTCAGAACTCAGTAATCAACGTCAGCAACCAATTGTTTAACAAATTTCCTTTTTAAAACCAAAGCTATTTTTCAGCTAAACCAGAACTGTTTTTTCAACTGCAAAAGCCTGGGAGAGACAGCAAAAACCATGAGGACTCAAGGTAAATGTCTCTGGTAGTCTTTTCCAGAGATACTACCTGTCAGTGAGCAATAAAAAAAAACCAAAAAAACCAAACAAACCAACAAAATCTTAAGTTAATAAAGTTTTATATTCTTACTGTGGCTTCCCCTGTCTTCTAGCAGCCCATCCTGTACATCAAAGGTCACAAAGAACACAATGAGTCACTATCAAAACCCAAAGAATGCTTCGTGAACAATTACTATACATAAATTGCAGCCTGGTATTTCGTTTCTGTGCCAACTCACAGTAATACAGCCCATTTCCTCTTCATTTTTTTCCCCTGCAGCTTTTGTCCATAATAGCAAACAGCTTTGTTAATCTACTCACAGAGCTTGAATTATTTTTTTTTGGGGGGGTGTACTTATACCTTTGCCTTTTTGAGTAGTGGGCAGCAGCGGTACGAAGTCTTTTGCTACAGCTCTTTAGGCTACATTTCTCTGCTGTCAGAGTCCACAACAACTCTACAATGCTGCCAGGCTTTGTAGCCAAAAACATCATTAGGAATACTGAAAGGGTCCCCTCTGAAACCCAGAATCAAAGTGTCCCCCAGAGAGGAATCAGCCGTACATTAGCTCATGCCCAGCAGAGCAACTGAGCGCCGTGAAGCTGTGAAACCTGTGCGGATCCCTTAATACATGCCATTGCTGGGAGGACTGGCCTCAGGATCCATTAACCCAGTTCAGAGGCAAACAGGGTACCTTACACACTTTTAATACCGTGCACGTGGGACGAAATAGGTCTTCTGTTTGGAGTCGAAAGTCTCTTAGCGATTGTCAACCTTGGCATTTCATACCGCAATCCCCAGTCTTCCCACTTTTGGCAATACCTTGTGTCAATGACGCTTGCTGCAATCCTCTGAAAGAGAAGCAGAGATGTTAATTCGCTTGTACAGTTTAATACCTGAGAAACGAGAAATCTTTAAAAATTTTGCTGAATAAATATCACGAGGACAAACAAAGGAGAATTGTTTTTCAGACGGTATGATTTATGTGTGTGTGCATGTGTGTGCAATTAAGTAACGAATGAAAACCTAGATTTATATTGTCATTGTGTTATTACCTATGCACTCAAATTCTGCATACTGGTCAGTTTTTAAGTAGTCTTCTGGTTAATATTTATTGTCTTTAACGAGCAATATTATGGACTAGAAAGTTGTGATGACAAGTAGCAACAACTGGCATTCTCTCAACAATTCCACAATAAGAAAAGAGGGAAGTAAGATAATATCAGCCAGCTTCCTTCTGAAGAGGTTTGGTTAAATCAGAATTCTTCATTTTAGAAAATTACAAAGCAAAAAATACTTCGGACTACTATTCTACCTAGCATGGGAGGAAGATAGTAGGTATTTTTAACGTTCCTAAAATAATCACATCCTATTGTACCCAGCTCTAGTAGAAGGTATATTGAAGTAAAACACTGGGGTTTTTGCCTCCAGTATTGTGAGAACTGCTCAAAGACCCTTGGCTTCAGTTCATGATAACAGAAGTAATCAAACGTGTTTGACGGATGTATGCTATGGCTCACCTGGCCATACGCTGAAACACAGGACTCACAGTCAGGTCCAGGTCTTTGATTTGTCTTCAATAAATATTCAGATCAACTGCTGACAGGAAGGGGACTCCAAGAAGGGATAGCGACTGTCCTTACAAGACACCTCACAAGTTTTGAGCCTAAATTTTAATTCTTTACTCCATTATTGACCTTATGTGTAAACTTGCATGCATTTACCCATGCAGTTTCCAGTTTTCAATCTGTAAAAAGGAGATGGTAGCACTTACATATCTTTGGGGATTAAATATCTAATCCTGGAGGGGCTCCAGGCTGGCAGCGTTTTATACTCTCAAAAAGCACCACTACAGCAATTGTCAATAGGCATAAGTACCGACAGGTCCTTGCAAGATCGGGATATATTTTTTAAATGCTATTCTGGGGGAATAATATTATCATGTAAATCTTATAAATTATTAATTATTAATAAAATGAAGTGTATTTAGCACCCTTGAGTGAAAGCTGCTATAGAAGGCTAATTCATAAATCTTTTTAGAGCCAAGTTTCAACAAAGCATTTGTAGTTTTTGTACATTCTTGGTTGATTAATTCTGCAAACTTGCATATACACATTTAATCTCCATTTTGCATATGCTTATACCTATCTGCAAATTACAAGTTGCATAAGCGCTGTAGAATTTGCATACATCCAAACAGAAGACTCACTTCTGCAGAAGGACTTTTAGAAATGTGACCTCTTCCAAGTTATACCGGTAAAATATAGAAAACTCGCTGTCACTTATGATGTAGGGCAAAAATGGTGATAAAAGTGCTTGCTTGTGATTGAGAAAACAATACATTCCTCGGTCCTTCCACGCAAAGAAAATATTTCTGGTTTTTTTTCCTTCATTTTCCTTCTTCTCTTACACTAACTGAATGTGGGTGGGAAACAGTAGAAACAGAAAGGGTCATGTTTGCTCCTCAAAATTTGAAGACGGTGTTTTTTTCCTTTGCCACAGATGCTCCGTGCTCATCAGTTGCCGTGTACTTCTGAGAGAGAGAAATTGCCAATAACATTGGTAACCTTAAGTGTAGGCATGCATAAAAATTTGCTGAAAATTGGGTTGTGGTACATGTTCTTATTTTAGATTTGCCCTTGTTAACGTCTTTTTAATAAACAGGTGCATACACTTCCCCAAGCTGTCACTTGTTTACCCAGTCTGCACACTTTATAAATCTACTAATGGAATAGACCCAATCATCTTAAGGATCTGTGCTTTAATAAGCTAGAGTCTCAAAGTTTTCAGGAAAATACTTTCTGGTAATACAGTTCTGCTGGATACAAGCTTCACAAGGTTTGCTTTCAAAGATTAAAAAAAAAAGTGACACAATTTCACTTCTAAGTTCAGCACAACGTAATACAGAGTTTCATACATGCTTGACATTATGATTAGCAACAAAGTGGGACGGATAGAGGGAAAGGGAAATGAAAAGGTGTAAGAAAGGTGGAAAAGGCTTTTCTAGCGGAGTTTGAAACCAAGAGGATGCTCCCCACTGAGCGCCCGGATGACCGCGGTGTAGACTCAGGCTTACTTTCACCAGCTCAGCATCAGCCCCTCTGAAAGTGTAATTCCTTTCTCCTCCTCTTGACCCAGGGCAGAAGAGCCCATCACGAGGCAGGGGAGACACTGTTTTTGACTCCTACCAAATGGCGGAAGAAGATTTTCAACCGAAATCTCCCATTTCCTTGGCAAGCGCCTGAGCCATTAGGCTGCGATGCAAACCGTAGCCTTGCTCAGAGGAGCAGCTACGAAAGGCTGTCCCTGGAAAAGGATTTTACGTGGTGAATGTCGAAGGGATGGAGGAGCTCTCCACACTGCAGTCTCTCATCGCAACCGCGGTCTCAGAGGTCATTTTAAAGAGTCACCCCAACTGTTTGACACTGCCACTCCCTTGAGACTGCTGGGGCGGACACAGTCGTGTTGATGCAATGAGTATGTTGACTTAATTTGAGGCAGGTATTTCATGTCTGCAAAGAGCATAAACTCTCTCCAGGCATTCCCTAGAAGGTCTAAATAAATACCTAACTTTCATTCTGGATCCCATTAAGGGAACCAAACGTTTACTGCTGCAGTGCAGGTCTCAACTTTAAGGAGTACAGACCTCATTTAATGGGTCCATCCCATGGTTCTTTTGAGAGCAGAGGCTCTATAGAAACTAATAGTTAGAGTAAATGTATTAGAGAGATTAATACATTAATAATTACTTTGCTATTGAAATAGGTAAATAAGTTAAAGGTATATAATTAACTGTAGTTTCATCTCATGAGCTTTTAGATTGCATCGCTGGAGATCAGTATTGTCCGACTGTAGATGGCAAACACTAATTGCTGAAATTTCTTCAAAGTAATACCCTGGGAAGAGTTTCTGCATTTAATTCTTCACTGAAGGTGTCAGTTTGATAGCCCTGGAGAATGTAATCTGTAATATTTATCTCCAGAGAAGTTCGGGGAATGAAAGTAGCAAAATACACTTTCCCCGTCTCATTGAAGTTGTCGCTCTTCTTCGGGGTTGGATGGGTAGTTCCATGCTTCTGTATTTCACCTTGCCATACGTACCACCAGTAGAGCAGCAATGGAGAAATTTCTACAACGCGGAAAGCTCTTCTGCTACACATGTGAATGAAAGAGCTGATGTGTTGAACAAAAGCTACCTATGTTGCTGTCATAGGAGGAAAATTTCTAGCTGTCACCAACTTGGTTTGCACTGGAGTCTATGACCTACACGTGAGAAGTCAAACCACCCCATATATGCACGCAAAGCTCTCCAGCTCTTTACAGGCTATTTTAACCTACAGCTTCATACGACTTGATGCGGTTATGAGTTGCACAGTGCCTCAGCAGGTGAAGCATCCTTGAGCAGACTCCGTGCTGGTCTGAGTCACGGTGCTCCACACGGAACTACGCGCACAGCGTAGAGTTCACCGCTGGCATTACTCTTTCTGGGAAAAAGGCGAAAAAACAACCCCCCAAAACCCTTTACAGCAGCAAGACTGGGTGCAGGACAGATAGAGTGATTTGCCATGAAAAAAGTTAGAGGGCCTCATTAGAGGCAAAGTTATTAGGCCAAGCAAACAGTTAATCCCTGTCACACAGAGGTAACAGAGTTGCCAGCCTTGAACTCTAAATTAAAGGCACTCTCTGAGCACCAGAGAAGTGACTCTTTTTTGCAGCTTCCTCAGTACCATCCGTCTACCATAATGCTGTGGCCTTTTTCTTTCTTTAAATTCTGGGCTCCGACTAATTACTGGCAGGAAGTGCCTATTTTTATGCCATTAGTATGCAAATGAGTGAGAAGTAGAAAAATATTCTAAAGGAACTGTTACAATATCTGTCCACAGATTACTGGCCAATTAGAACATGGGATTAGGGCTGCGGGACCCCAGAAGAGTATGGCCAAAGTCTTTCTGCTTGGGTGCCTCAAGTGTAATTTCAATGGGAACTGTATATACACGGTCCTTTTCCTCAAAAAAAGGAAAAAAAAAGTTCAAGCCTAAATTGCCTGCTTACAAATGAGCACTTCTATGCTTGAAAAATGAATGCCTTCACTTCCTCGCCTCAATTTTTCTATCCATAAATTGGGGATAAAACATCCTGTTTGTCTGTGTTCCAGCACACGCCGGGGGCAAATTATTCAGCCGGACTGATGGTCTCCTCATCTCTCACCCTGTCTGACAATGTCTGAAAGGCGAAATCTTACATTTATAAAATTATTTATAATGTGAGTGATAAATATTGAAAGATTTTCAGGTCTTACCACTTCTGCCTAAGTAAAAAAAAAATAACAGGAAGAACTGCCTGCCTTGTGACATTTCGGCATTTCCACAGCTTGATAGCATCAGGAATTCAGAGGCGCAGGAGAGTGGGAAAACTATTGGAAAACAACTTTACTAGGCTTTTTGAACCTAGAAAATTGTGAAACAAAATGCTGCATTATCCTAAGGGTATTTCTCATGCAAATCAGCCTTCTCGTCACTCTTTCATAACCACTGATTAGCCAGAGTAGGAAAAAATACATAATTCCTCAAGGTACTGGTCTTGGTGGTTCTCAGAGCTGTATTCTTTGGAAATTTTGCTTTATCACTCCATTAGATGTTACTCATTTTGACTTCCTAGTAAAAAAAAACCAAAAAAACAACAAACCAGTTTATGTCTACACACCAAAGATAACACCACGCTAAATTGAGTCAGCATGACAAACGTTTCTCGTCTGAAAAGTTTTGCTGGAAAGGTTTGCTAGTCAGTGTGGCTGAAGAAGAGGGTTCACAACCCAGGCTGCAACACCAACACCTGCCCGGCCTCTCCCAGCACTCACACCACCTGAAAAGGCTTGATTTATCAGGGGAAAAAAACCCACACACCTCCCACTCACATATAATTGATAACAGCCCCGATTTTCTCGCCTTTCATCCTCTTCCCTCATAAAAACCTCCCCGTGTTTTATTTAATTTTTCTCCTTAGCCCACCTGGTGCGTAGTTCCTCGGTGGTTGCTCCTCCCGCCCCTGCTCCCCAAACTCCTCCGGACGGCCTCCCCTCCCGCTCCGCAGTTACCCCGGCCCCACTCCAACCGGGTTCCTTTCCCCTTCCCTCCCTTTGCTCCTCTCGGTTTTCTTTTTTTTATTTTATTTATTTATTTATTTTTTTTTTGAGTTCGCCGCTCCCGGCGGGAAGGCCCCTCTGGGCTGGGTCGCTGCCGGGGGGGGGGGGGGGGGGGGGCAGCTTCCCCTCACAGAAAGGCGGGCCCGGGCCCCTCGCCCCGGCTGCGTCCGTCGGTCGGTCGGTCCGTCGGCGAATTTCCCGGGACCGGGGCCCGTCCCCGGGGCGGCGGGCGGAGGAAGGAGGGGGCCCGGCTGGCGGCAGGGGGAGGCTGGCTCTGCTGCAGCGCCGAAGGGAGGGAGGGGCCGGGACGCCGGCGCGTCGGTGCCGACGGTCTCCAGGCGGGAGTGAGGAGGAGGAGGAGGAGGAGGAGGAGGTGAGCTCCCTCTGGGTGGGGTAAGGAGCGGGGCCGCCCGAGCCAGGCGGGAGGGAGGGAAGGGGTCAGCGCGGAGCGGCGGGGCGGGCGCTCGGCCCGGGGCCGGGCGAGGAGGAGGAGGAGGACGGGAGGGAGGGGGGGGGGGGCGGCGGTGGCCGAGCGCTCCGCGGGAGGAGAGGGAGAGCGAGCGGGGCGGGAGGGGGGGGGGGAACCGGCCCGGCCCGGCGAGCCCCGCTCCGCTCGGTGTGCGGCGGGGCGGGCGGCGAGGGGAGCCGGCTGGGCGCTCCGCCTGACGTGGCTCCCCGGCACCTGCGGCGCGGGAGGCGCTGTCGGGGACGGCCGTCGCCCCGGCTTCCCCCCCCCCCTCTAAGATGGCTCCGCGGCCCTGGCGCCGGCCTGAGGGGAGGCGAAGCGCGGCGGGGTGGGGGGGGGGGGGGGGGGGGGAGAGCCGCCTGGCTCCGCGGTCGTGGCGGAGGCATCGGGATGGGGTGGTGGTCGCGGGGGGAGCCGCTCGGCCCGGCGGGAAGGGAGCCTTCCCCCGGGAGCGGTAGCTGCCGGCACCGGGGTGCAGCCTCCCCGGTGGCCCTAACATGGCTGCCCGCGCCTCGGCCCCGCGGAGCCGCCGGTAGGGCAGGGCAGGGCCTGCCGGCACCCTCCGGCTCCTTCCCGCCGGCCTTGTCCTGGGCAGGCCCCGGGGGGAAGCGGGTGGCGGGGCCCGGCCGGGCCCGGCTCCCCAACAGGCCGGGTCGGGGCAGGTGGCTGCGGGGGAGCCGCCGTCGGGACGGTGCCGCCAGGCCTCAGTCACAGCACCCCGGCCCCGCCGCAGGCCCCCACCGCGTCCCTGAGCGTTTAAAATGCGTGTGTGTGTGTGTGGGGGGGGGGGGGGGGGGGTGTTATTTTCGGAAGACGCTCTTACTTTTGTTTTTTTAAATACAAGCCGTGCGGGGCAGGGGCTGGTCTTCGTAAGCAGTTGCGAAGTGAGCTGCAAAATCTGAGCCCGGTTTCATTCCAAGTGTCGCTACAGTGCAATTAAAACGTATGTATAAATAGTTCTGCTGGTAAAACCGTCGGGAGAAGTTGTAACCTTTGCGGTGACATAGAGTCATGCTTTACAGAACAGGGAAGAAAAAATCCATACAAAACGCTCTTCAATTCTGCAAAATGTGTAGATTTTAGGATTTTGTTTTTGTTATTTTAAGCTAAAAATGCCACGTGATGGAACACTTCATAGCAGAGGAGCTGCTTGAATATACTCTGCAAACGAATCCCAACTTTAGGAAAGTGTGTCTCAGATGAATGAGACTTGGCAGGTCTGCACAAATCTTTTAACACATGACTGTGTGATGATTGGAGTAGCAGACTGGAGGAAAGAAACCATTTGAGGTGCAAATGCATGCACTTTTTTAAGAAGCGGGGGAAAGAGTTTGAAGCTTACTTTATGGTAGGATTTTCTGGTTGACGAGAAGTGGGTGCGCATTACCACGATGCAGAGTTTTGCCCAATAGTCAGGTAAAGATGAGTAGCAGATTTTAGTGTGGCTTACAACAATGGTTTGGCATAATTAAATAGAGCTATTTTATTGGACTCTATTAACCTGGTTAACCTTAAATCTTAACCATGACAGGGTTTTCATGTAAAGAGCCTCCATACAAAGTACAATATTGAATTTTAATTGGAGCTTTCAAGACCTAATGTAGAGTGTGTTCCTCTTGCTTCATCTTTTTTTTTTTTTTTTCCCCTTCTTGGAAGTCCAGGCGTAGTAAAATATATTGAAAGAATACTTTCTGACATAAGTTTAAATGCTATGAATCCAGATTGCATAAATCAATTAAGGGCAGGATTTTTTAATACAGTGCTGGTTTTTTGGATCTATATGCTTACTGCGTATGAGAAGGTGAGGGTCATTCTCAACGTTGCAATACCTTGGTCTTCACAAACTTTCTGAACAACTTCCCGATCTAATTATTAGCTGGCCGATCGACAGTGATGGTAGAAGCTAGGAAGCAAACCCACTGTCCAGCTCAAGGTGTTTGTAGTTTACAAATACAGCACAAAATTCTCTCCTCCGCCGATCAATGCACAGTTTGAATTCTCATGCAGTAATATTGTTAAGACTACTGTCAGTTATTGCGCTTGGAGTAGTGCAGTAGACCCCTGTGAAGGCAACAACGGCACGTAGCAGTGGATTGGTCTTGTCCCACAGAGTTTAGCCGGAATGAGGGAAGGCATTTGGCATGTGAGTCACTAATATGATACCAGCAAACATCTCCTGAATTCCAGTCTTTTGGGATTTGCCATGAGTTACAAACACCTGTTAATTAACCCTTGTGGATCTCTCTCCTGCGTTAGGATCAGTACCAAGTGCGACTGGTACTGTTGCAAAAGTCATGCCCATAGCTTGCGAAGTGCCTGTGTTACAGCTGAAACATGTCACTTTTGCTGCTAAGTCACTTAGACTCTAATGTAAAAGTTATACAACTTCCTTAATGCTGTTTTAAAACTAAGATATAGACATATTTTAAAGACCTGTTTGGCTGGAGGCCCATTTTAGAGTGGCCGGTAAAAGTAATAAATTATCCTCAAACATTTCTGCTCAATAAAATTTGAGAATATGAAAACAAAAAGTTCCTGGTTTAGCTTTTTATAAATGTTTTCTACACCCTATGATGGCAGTGCTTGATGTTGCCCGTAGCTCAAAGAAGAGCCTTCAGCATTTTGGGCCTCTGACCCAATCTACAGCATAGACTTCTGTTATTTTCTGCTTTGATCAGAGCAGTGAAGGTTTGTGGTCTCTGTCCAATATCCTGCACTGGTGAAAATTTCTAGATGGACATTTTATCACCAAAACAGCACTTCTATCAGTGTGCTTTCTTTCACTCAGGACTCCCGGAATAAACTATTTGGGCAAAAACTGAGTGGCTGCTGTAAGCTGGGATCTCACCAAGCGCCTCCTGATGTGGAGAAGGCCAGTAGATTTAGAAGCATTTGCTGTATTTAAATTCCTTACTGTTTGTGTGGCCAGCTGGAATCTAACTTATAAAAAAGAAAGAAAATATATATACTGCATTTTTTGGCTTCACAAGATCAGAATATGTTTATACGATACAGTCCTGTGTAGTTCAGATTGGGAGAGCCATTGAGATAAGGCATTTCTCCTGCAGCTGTTGATGAGCAAATATTTAATGTGGAATATTCTCTTGTGTTAGCTCTTTCAGTTGCAGAGAGGAGGTCTTGTCCAAAGACTTGAGATCTTACCTGGTTAAATAGTTGACTTAAAGAAGTGCTGTTTCTATCTAAATTGGGCCCTAAGTTATGTGCTCAGAAGAAATATGTATAACATACATGTTCCTGTGTGGACAGAATTGTGTTCTGTTGTAACAAAATACACTGAAAATATATTTTAAAGTTCAATTTTTAGTGATACTGGTATAAATAATGGGACCTTAATCTTGACTGCTCTGTTTGAGGGCTTCTGTGTACGACTGCTTGAGACATAAGCCATTATGTAGTGAGTAGTAACAAAACCAAGGCAAATGATTTGCTAACTTGAACAGAGTATCTCATTGTCTGGGACTAGTTGTATAACTTATTAATACTGCTAATTAAAAAAAAAATACACAAAAGTGGAGAACAAACTCTAAATATATATGCAAGGCTGTTAGGAACCCATGCAGCAGGCATTTTAGAAATACGTTGGCTACCACGTTTTTTTTCTATTTGTATGTGAGAAACGTTCTCTACGAAGTTTGTAAAGCAGGAAAATCATCTTAATCTTTGGTGGCAGAATTGTTAACGAGGGGCTCTAGAGAGCCTGCCTTCCCCTGCCCCCAGCCATCAGTAAGTGGTGCAGTTAGCAGTGGTGAAGCAGCGCCTTAGT
Organism: Aquila chrysaetos chrysaetos; assembly: GCF_900496995.4. Taxonomy (NCBI): domain Eukaryota; kingdom Metazoa; phylum Chordata; class Aves; order Accipitriformes; family Accipitridae; genus Aquila; species Aquila chrysaetos. Next base: position 49,611,766 of record NC_044009.1, on the reverse strand, counting down.
GCTGTAAGGACACATACCCCAGTGTGAATTTCACTTCTGAATAGATATATATCAAAGTATGTCTTAAACGTACACCTTAGCTAGCCATATTGCTGCACATCAGATGTGAAAGTAAAAATAAATGTGTGAAGCACCAGACAGAGTATGAAATCTAAATCTGAAAACCATGTCTCCAAACAGTCTATTATCCTAAATCCTGGACCCCATATATATGTATATATGGGAGCATGTATATATATATGTTTTATTTTTGATCCACGGTATTTCCTGTAGGCAAGAAATCAAAGATCTTGTCAAGTTATAAATGACAATAAGTAGGGGAGCCAGTACTTCAGATAGCTGGTATTTTGTGTATGAGTAGCGCTTTGATGTCTAAATGAGAACTGGAGGAATGTCTAAAATTAACAATGAAGTATGTAAAATTAATGATGAAATGCAGAACTTGGAGGAAAACAGGCAAGGCCAGGCACTAAGTGTGGTTTGTTTTTTTCCCCTGAATAATTATCTGTTAGGGTTAAGACACAAAAAGAACACAAACAGTTGAGACGTGTAAATCCCAAAGTAAGTTAGTGCTGCATAAGTGACTTCGATTTAGATATTTGAGTGTGTGTAGGTTTACGTATAATCAAACATGCGAAATTTACTACGTATGTGACTAGCAGAAATTTTCGCATTGGCACTTGAGGTGCAACTGGATTTAATATCATCTTCATGCCTTAAATTTTGCTGATTTGTTGTAGTTTTCCTGAATCGTTACAAAAAAATTGTTGAAGAAATTAATGGTAGGTTGCCAAACAGAAAAGAGGAATTTAATCAGTTTTGCATCTGGAAACATCTATGTATTGTGTCTGTACAACAGTTTGACCAGTGTGGCTTCACATACTTTTTTCCAGTTTTGTTCCAGGGTTATTTTTGGGCAGTCAGATGCCACGTTTGTGCAACAGGTTGTCTATGTTAATGATGCTTGGTGGTAGAAGTATAATATTGCCATAAATAAATACTGTGGGAATGTTTTTTTCTTAGAGGTACAACAGCGGTCCTTAAAAAAGTTACTTTGGCCATGCCTCTGGCAACAGAATTCTTGTGGTGATCATGGTCTTGATGAATAAAATACCATGCAGAGTGCAAGATTTCTTCCGTAGTCAGTATAAGAAGCTGTCATTGAGGGAACCCCGCCCCCCACCCCATAAGTTCTCGCCGAAGTAGTTGGATTCAGATTTAATATGATGCAGTCTTTTATTCCTTCTCTGGGATGGAAGATTTACTGAAATGATGTTCCATGATGGGCATTAGTCACCCTGGCAGAATTCAGTGGTCAGGTGTGTTGGAATACACGATGAAGACATCGCTGTTGCCAGTTGGTATTTTTCTCAATCTGAAAAGACAAAGAGAAGTTTCTCCTTCAGAGAACTGAGATTTTCTGGTTCATCCTCCTGAAGCCTAATAAAATGTATGTAATAGAACTCTTGTAAAGCCATTATATAGGAGAACTTCTGGAATATCACAAAGCTTTGTGCATACATGCAAGAGTAAATGTTTGGGAATGCTGAAAACTCAGAATGGAGTGATTAGCTAGAGCTATGATGGTGTGTGACTAGTGGTAGAATATTTGGGAGAAAGAACAGTGAAGATAGCTCCATTTCTAGGACCAGCTCTTAGAAAAGTACCACCCTTTTCCTGTTCTTTTCAATCAGATTAGTTGGGGGGGGGAAGCCTCAGTCTTGTGTATTAATGACATTATTGTGCAGTATTTGACAGTGTAGATCTTGATTCTGTTTTCATAGTGTTTTAGTTACCAGGTGACATGTTTGTAAATAAAATAGGAATAAAGTCCTTGTTGCATTGTGGAAATAAGGTGTTTTTTGTAACTATCTTGCCTGTAACTATCTTGCCTTATAATTAAACAGGTGCTTTCTCAGAAGCACCATAATTTCCATCATTTAAAAACTAAAATCTTAATTGAAGTACAGATCCTCACTTCATCTGAGGATGAATGCTCAGCATTGTATTTCCTCTGTATCTTTCTGCTTTGATATTTACTTTACATACAGATATTCCAGAAAACAAAAATTCAACAAGTAGTTGAAAGTATTGCATCTTTTATATTCCGGTATATTCAAGGTTTGCACAAGGAATATGCTGTAAGATGACTTCGCAGAATAAGTAAACCAGCAGTATTCTGTGAAATTCTCTGTTTTGTGATTTCCCAGTTGAAAGTTTTGCCATACACCTTGTCTGTCTACTGGGTTGCATTTTAATGCAGTAAATTTCTGAGTATAACTTTGTGTGTGGTTTGATATAAATTAAAGTTCTCCAAATAAACAATAGCATCATCTTGTTGGCTTTAGAGAATAATTTCTTGTTCTGATCTTTCTTTAAGAAAACTTTAACAAGAAATATGCTTTTGTTATCATTAAGTCAGTTTTCTTTTTGTTGTGATTTAAATGTAAAGGCAGGATTTATGGAAATGACTGGAGGGTGGTGCTGGCCTAATTAGTCATTATTTCTGGCAAGGCATAAAAAATTGGCTGTTCTTCTGCCTAAAAGTAAGAGTGTGCTTTGTATTTAATCTGTAGGTCTTTTGTAAAACAAATGGTTGTGCTAATAAGTGCAAAATACACACATATAAAGTTCTTCCGATATTATTTGGCATGCTGTTCTGGAGAGTCATTTAGGTTTTTTGTTGATAGTTAAATTTACTAAGGTGGGTATCTCTCCCTGGAAAAATGTATATTTATATATATCCTTTAAAAAATAGTCTGTTTTTTAAAGGAATAGTAGCTGGAACTTGCAGTAGCAATTTTGGAATTGAATATGGCTTTTCTGCTAGTGTCTATTCAAGGATTAAATACAAAACACTACAGTGCTTTATAAAAGTACTAATACCTATTACAAGTTTTTGCAAAGAGTTTTAGGATTATCCGTGTGGTATGTTCACCGTTGGGCTGAGTAATGTCTCTTAACAGGGTGGTTTTTTGTTGGTTTTTTTTTGTTGGTCTTGTTGAGATGAATTGCCAGTAATTGGTATTTCACCCAGAAGCGACCCAGGTGACTTACGGAATTCCACCACCTTCAGCAGCCCCGTGCATGTGGAATGTCTTTCCTAATCAGGCTTAAGAGAGGGGGGCATTCAGCACAGCAATGATTGAAAACTCGCCTTCTAAAAAAATAATCAGCAGGGGCATGTGACATGAATGCTCCTCCATGCCTTTGCCCTCTTGTTGTCAGACCGCAGCCTACGCCGCTCTTACACATCCTTGATGACCACAGGACATTGCTGAAGCAGAAAGCTACTTTGCATGTTGCTCTTTATGAGTCTGTTTCATGATTAAACTTTTAAAAGTCACAACCCCCAACATGCAACTGCAGTTTCATGGTAGCTGTGACATTATTTTACTATTCATGCTGTGAATTTCATTCTATAGTAAAACGAATATTATATTGGCCTTTTAAGTTGCTTGTCAGTGGAGAATAGGGAAGCTACACTTCCAGCATCTGTATGCAATCTTGGCGACAAGTAGGATCCTCTGGAAAGCTGTTACTGTTGGGGCAGAACTAATCATTCCATGTGAAATTATATAAGGAGAATTAGCTCTGACTCTACCTCATTTCCTTTCATACCGCTGTGAAAATAAGCTTAGAAGCGTCAAACCTTCCCTCCTTATTTCTCTAAGTACTTTATTAAATACTTCTTTTTATTAAGGCTTATTTATTGTAGGTGCTAGAAACAAAAATAACTACCTGTGTTTCTGGGTACTAATGGGATGTGCATCCTTGCCCAATTTGGCAGTTTTGATTTCCTTCTCAGGACTGGATTCCCAGGATCGGTTGCCGTTGCCTTCTCTGTACTTTGACTTTATTTCCCCGGTGGATCATTTGGAGTACTTTGTATTTAAGGTAGCATGCTTGATGTGATAGAAAATTGTCAATCACGGACTTCCTTGGCTTTTGAGAAAAAAGAGGTATCAAAAGCCTGCTTGGAGCTCTAAGGAGCAGTCAAGTCACCTGCTGATTTGCCTGGCAGGAGCCTAAACTTGTACAGCCTTTAAGTTTAGAAAAGAAAACGCAGATCTCTGGAGGTCATCCACTCTATGCTAAGGCCCTGTACTGTATGCATGAGCATATAGTGTTCATTGTAAAGCCAGATAGATATGTATAGACAGTTTCTGACATGTTCATCTTAACAGGTCTTAAAAACAGTCAGTGAAGGTTTGTGTAGCCCCTCCATGACCGAATCAGTTGTTTAACTATCCCTAGGGGTAGCATATTTCCTCTAATACTATCCTATTTTTTTTCCTAACCCATTAAGCTTCTTGTTTCTTTTTTATTTTTTCTGCTGTGGATATTGTAGTAGTGGGACATGATCATCATTTTTGTAACTGCTGTTAACCTATTTTGAAGGCTGCGCCCTTTTTTTTTGGCTCATCTTTTTTTCTGTACTCAGCAAGCCCGTTTCCCTTTAACTTTCCTGATTGCTTAGGGTTTCTTCTGAGCTTTTCTCGGTTTCCTACATCTGTGTATCCAGACCTGAACATAATGTACAACCTTAGCGTCCTGGTTTCGGCTGGGTTAGAGTTAATTTTCTTTCTAGTAGCTGGTATGGTGTTATGTTTTGGCTTCAGTATGAGAAGAATGTTGGTAACACACTGATGGTTTCAGTTGTTGCTAAGTAGTGTTTAGACTAAGTCAAGGATTTTTCAGCTTCTCATGCCCAGCCAGCGAGAAGGCTGGAGGGGCACAAGAAGATGGGAGGGGACACAGCCAGGACAGCTGACCCAAACTGGTATTCCGGTGGGGTATTCCATACCATGTGATGTCATGCCAAGTATGTAAACTGGGGGGAGTTGGCCTGGGGGGGGGGGAATTGCTGCTCGGGAACTAACTGGGCATCAGTCGGCGGGTGGTGAGCAATTGCATTGTGCATCACTTGTTTTGTATATTCCAATCCTTTTATTAGTATTGTCATTTTATTATTGTGATTATTATCATTATTAGTTTCTTCCTCTCTGTTCTATTAAACTGTTCTTATCGCAAGCCATGAGTTTTACCTTTTTCCTTCCTATTCCCTCCCCCATCCCACTGGGTGGGAGGGGAGTGAGTGAGTGGCTGCGTGGTGCCTAGTTGCTGGCTGGGGTTAAACCATGAGACAGTCTGTATCAGTGATGAATAGAATAAATCTTACCATCTTTTGCATATGATGCTCCTGTTAATGTTAACATTAATAATGTTAATTAATTTTTCACTTTTTGCATTCAATTCAGTATTAAAACTCCAGTTTCAGTTTTGCTGTTAATCACTTAGTCCTACTTTTTTCGATTCTAACTCTGCTTCCCAGAATGCTTGCAGCCCGTCCCAGGTAACTACAAAATTTTGCAACTCTATTGTTCATCATCCAAGTAATAAATGAAAAAATTAAATAATCCTGCACTGAAAATGCTGTCTGCATTATGATGTGAGAGCCAAGAGGAAGAAACTTATTATAGTTGGAGTCCTGCAACCTGTACCTTGTTGCAGACCTGACCTTTGGAGATGGAGTTGCAGAATGGCTGTCTTGCGCTCCGACCTCTTCGTTGTCTTTGTGGGCGTTCGCTGGTCTTGGTTGGTTACATCCGTGCCTGTCTTGTACTGGGGAGCATGGAACTGGAAAAATTAAGCCAGACATCCTGTAGCTATAGGTGTTTAAGGAGGGGATCTTTAGTGAGATAAAAGAAGAAAAACTTGGAGAAAGTTTACATGGATCTGTACACCTTGGTCAGCGGTGGTTCAGTTCCTTGGAGTGGTGTGTAAAAATCACCTGTAATTAATTAGATAAATATACATGTGCACGGTTCTGTCTGAGTAACTTGAGATGCATCCGTTCACAAATGGTCATTCTTCATGGCTGCTAGATCAACACTTCAAAAAAAAAAAATATCTTTGATCAAACAGATCTCAATATTTGAAGTAAGTGTTATTTTGTCAATCATGTAGACACGAGGGGAAGAAAGGGTATCTCTACTTCAAAATCTTTTCTTTCATGCTCTTTCGAACATAATCTGCAGGCGTTTGTCTTTTATGTTAGCGTTTTAGTATACCTGATGTGATCAGAAACATTTTATTTTATCCTCTGCAGTGGCATTTCTGAAAATGAAGCAACTAAGAGGTCCTGCTAGAGAGTCGGAAAGTAGCAGGCACCGTGGCTTACAGTTAAGGCAGATGTGATTGCAACATCTGTGCCTAGGAAAACTGCAGTCTGATCTGCCTTCTATCTTCGGGATTTCTGGGATTCCAGAAGCAGAAGTGGTGCAGATAAGACATGTCCTTTGAGGTTTTGAAATGCTTCTGCTTAGATTGTAAAGCTCTTCCTTATTAGACCCACAGGAAGCACATCTCCTGTAGTGCAGCCAAATTGGTATCATTATTAAATACTTCTTCTCACGCTCTCCAGTGGTAACTCTTCTCTGTGGTGGCGTCATTTGGGAAGAAGAGCCCCTATGGTTCCCTCTGTGTATTGACTAGCTGACTATGTGGCCTCACCACATAGCTGCGCATGGTAAATACTGACTTGGAAGCTGTGATGGGTTCCAAAGTACAGTTTATAGAGGATTTTTCATCTTCTCCCTTAAATTGAACTCTCCAGTGCTAAAACTTGGGACTTCTAACTTGGAGTCTTCATTAGAACACAGTCTAGAATAGCAGGAAGAAAAACCCCAAAGCCTTGTCATCAAACAAATTAAAATTTATTTTCTTTAATGGTTCTCCCCTTTGCCCACTGTGTTCTTGGAAAATCAGTCTTTGCCCTTGGTTTATTTTCAGTACAGCAACTGCTTGGTTTCTGTGTGGCATAAAACTCTCCATATTCCTCTCTGAGTTAAGAAAGCTCTACCCTTTTCCATGATCTTTGAGCAGCAGTCATATGTCTACTTTCTGATCTCAGGACTCTCCTGCTTACGTTGGGGCTCCCTACTTGCTGTGCTTCGCCTCTGCTGTTGCATCCTGCTCTCCAAGGCTGTGCCAGGTGAGATGTGCTTGCTTTTCTTTCCCCTTTCAGGAGAGCTCCTCTGGCCTGTTGTGCAGCCTGTGGGAAGAGGCAAGCCAGCGGCCTTCCTCTGCGCCAGCTATAACCTTTTTGAAAGGACTTCACTTAACACAGTGCACGTCAGGCAAAACAGGTATGCTCTGTGGGAGTTCAACAGAAAACACATACTTCAGAAACGGAAAGATATACTGCTATAAGTTCACGAGTACGTTCTGCAGAAGAAACAGCCTGTAAGTAATATGTTAAGAGAGGAACTGGATGAAACATGAAGACAACTTCCAAATGAGAAAAACAGGTGGTTTGCATTATTTCCTCCATGCTTAGTTTTTATGTTGGTGTCATCATAACAATACTTGACAAATGAATACACTTTTCTCTCAGTGTTGTTTAAAATTTGATTACCTGAATATTTATGTTGTTCAGTACTTGGAAATATTTGAAGAGTTTTATTCTTCACTGGATTGTATATGGAGTAATTTTGGAAGTTGAACAGTGTATTTCATTGCAGACTATCCTAAAACAAGTTCTTAATCATTTGGATGTATTAATATTACATTTAAAAATGTAAACTTTGAAAATGTAGTTATTAAATTCTGTTCAAGATGTGAACTCTATTCTGTTTTCTAGCATTAATTATGCAAATTTGAAATTCTCAGTTTCATTTAAAGGTAGGGCTTTTTATTTGTATGTGGCTGTTGAAATAAATTACCAGTACAAGAAAACATTCTACTAATAAGTTAGGGATGCCTGGAGTTGGCTCTACTAACTGAGACAATTTAATTCATCCATCATCAGGGATGATGTTTCTTAGTAACACAAAGTATTTTCACCTGGGGCGCTTTCACGAACTTTCACATTTTTCTTCAAATACAGCCTTGGTAGTATTTTATATGACCCGAAGTTCATCCATCTGTCCTGAAGCTCCCAATACTTTTCCATTCCCTCCAATGATGGCGTGATCTGGTACACTTTTTTTCAGCATAATGATGCACAAGTTGACTAGAGAATCATTTCGCATGTCACATTTTCCAAAGGGTTCTGGGAAATTATTTGTTGCTCTGTATAGCAAAGCTAAAAGTTATTGAAAATGTGTTACAGTTTCATAATAAAACAGATACAAAAAATATTGGCTTGGAAGCTAACTAAATGCTTTCTGATAGTCATAGCCTCAAGGGGGATACTTGGATCATTTGTAATAAAGGGATATCTTTGATATCTTTTGGTGAATTGACTAGTATTCTGTTTAGATCATAATTTATGAAAAAACTGGCTTGATACACAGTGTTATATTATCAAATTGTTTGGGTGTAAGAATTGCCTTAATGTACGGCCAGGATTTTCAATGTTCATGCTTTTAATGCGCTCTCTATGAAATCAGAAGAAGCCGTTGATACATTAAGACTCTACCTTTATTTCTTGCTTTCCATTTTTTTAACACGTGCAAAGCCGATTTGATCATCGTAGTTACAGCCCAGAGTTGCTGGGTAGATTTGGCTTGCTTAAGAAACCCCTTCAGGTATATGACAAGTGTTATTCAGTACTGAGAGCAAACATCTTCCAAATGCAGTGCATTATTTTGCTTTTTTTTAATTTTTGGTAAACTGCTCTGAAAACTTCTGTAATTCTGTTACATGAACAGTGACTAAGCCTCTGCTTATATCTTGCTTTGAGAGGAAAAGTTTTAGTGGTTATAGGATGAAAGCTTCATTATCAGCAGCGTGTAGTGATAAGTATTTGAAAAATGTTGTGACGAGTTAACTATTACTCAGCTTGTTTTACAAAGAAGGTGTACAGAAACCATTTTAAATAGTGGGAAAAAAAAATCACAGAAATACTGGTTTGATTCTTCCTTGTAATTAAAAAAAATCCTGTGTTGCAGCTTGTGTCATTTTAGCTTTATTTGACTTAAGTTTTCATATATGCATGTAAAGTTTTTGTACATGTAGATATATGCAAAAAAATGAATTGGAAGAATTAGTGGGATGCTGTTATATGAAGGTTTTATTGATGGTGTTTTAGACTGTATGTGGTGGTAGTGCACGAGGGAGTATTTCGGGAGTCCTGAGAGTTGCCAGCAAAGACCATGCTTGCTTTGTCATTTAACTGGATGCTTTTCTGTAAGGATGGCATCTTGCAAGTAAACTTGCTAGTAATTCCTGTGTTATTTCAAGCTAAATGGTTCTGGATTTCTAGATGGTGTTTCTAATTCTGGGACACTTAATTGCATGTCCAAGCTTGGACATCTTATTTAAGATCATCTTTGTTGCAGTGTAGGCCTTTCATACCCTGGTATTAGTGTCCAGCTTCTTGCAAGATCTCCAGGTGTTTCCTAGAGTCCTTTGAAGAATCACCTAAGTTGGAAGCTTCTTCTGTTATCCCACAGCAAACAGTATCTGAAGAAAGAAGGAGAGAAAGAAAATCTTAGCAAAGGGCTTTGCTAGCAACGGGGGTTCTAGCCTTTAAAGTATCAAGTCTTTGGAAACAGCAGCAGTAACTTACGTCTGGTACTGCCTTACCTGTAAGTTTGGACTACGGCAGCTTGCAGAAAGGTCAGGGCTCTGTCTGTTCCCCCTCCTGCAAGACTTTGTTGCATGTGGTGACAGACTATCTACATTTTCACCTCTGCCTTAGCATCCTGGGATGATCTGGGAAGCTCCAGAATCAGTTATATGCTGCTCTCTTTGCTCCTTCAGGTGCTGTATAGAAAATTAATTGCTCGTAGGAGTAGGCAGAGTTTGCAGTCGTGATGGCTCCTCGAGGTAGCTGCAGGCAGATCTCATGGACATTTGCTGAAGGCTGGTGTTTACACTGCAATAAAATAAGGTACCTGTGGTCATGTTGTAGACCTGTATTTGCATCTCAGCATATGATATTTTGTTCTGTAATGCTGTGTGTGTAAAGACTGGCTTTAAAGTTGGTAATGCATTTTTCAGAAAGTCAAACTCAAAAGATTTTTAAATACTAAAATCTCTTCATAATTGAGACTTTATTTTTCCAACTGTAAAACCAGTGTCTAAATTTACAGAACTTACAAAGACTGCCACAGGCAAGTATGCACAACCTGTGTAATAAGAAACCAAGCCTCCCAAATGGTCTCCAGAAATTAGTCTAAAATTCCTGTTTCTAACTTGTTCAAGGCACTGGATCTTAAAGCCATTTAACACACATTGGCCGTATCCAGTCTTGGGTATAAGAACAGTTTAATTTTGGGGAAGGATTCGTTTAGGGTAGAGAAGTGAACAATTCCATAGGATTCACAAGCAAAATACAGCTCTTTGTTGTGAAGTACTGGAAGCGATGCTGGTGGAGATGCTTCAGTCGAAGATGGAGGAGGGAGGGCTTATAATAATTTCCCATTTCTTGGGCACTTTTTTTATATAGCAGAATGGTTCCTTAGGGTAGACAAATAATAACAAAATATCATGTGGATGCTGTGCTAAAGACAAAATTCATTACCAAATGTTACTTTTAAACTACAGCCTCTCCAGCCTGACTGAAACATCTGCTGTGGTCCTTCTCTCTTACCCCTACTCCCTTTTTTCAGCCCGGGCTTCTGCCCATATTCTATGCAGTTTCCTGTGGTGGGGTATAAAGATATGAAGAATTGATGAAAATTATCTTTGTGAAGGTAGTAAAAGGTCTGGAGTAAGCCTAATAAATAGATAGGGATAACTTGTAACAAGGAACACACAGCAGTGTCAAAACTGTTGTGAATTTTCAAAGACAACTTTTGATCTTCATCCATCCATGATTCGAATAAAGAACATTCACTTTATGGCCTGCAGCAGGATACAAGTTGTACTTTGCTAGCTTTTGGTTAAAGCAATAAACATATTATTTGAATTTTAGAAAAGACAATTTGAAAACATACTATATTTAGGATTTAGTCTTGAAGTTATAAGAATAACTAGTGTTTTTTGCTGTTGCTGCATCTTTTAGTGTTCATGTGCAAAGAATGACGTGATCAGAGTTGTCACTGGGAACATTTAGTTTTTCATGCAAAGTATTTTTGGGCGGCTCTTATTTGGAAGAACATGGCATGGAATATAAATCGTAATTTCTTAGACTACTTCTTTTATGTTAAAAGGTCACAAATTATAATTATTTGGATGCTGTTTCTGCAGTTAGTCTCTGCAAAAATGGAGAAGGTGAGTGCAAACTGGTAAGGCCAAAGCATTTCTCAAGGTGGTAGTTTGGCTTAGGGTTTTCATCATTTAATGTAGCTGTGTCTTTTCAGAGACTCAGGAACTAAATGATTTAATTCTAATTAGGATCTGTACACATTTATGAATGAGAAGTCAGGTATCTTCCGGTACACACAGTCTTTCTGTTACATGTTGTGTTTGCATGTAGCTCATACTATGTGAGAGTTTCCATGAAAGCAGATGGATATAGTTCCATTCAGTCTATCTCTAGTATACAAAGCTATTTTGTGTTGTCAATAAAAATCATAAATTCTTTACATTACTGAGCTTTATTTCCAGCCAAGGAGTAGTACATGAAAGTCTTACAGGATTTTTAATTGCTATGTTTTTTTTAAGTCTCCATTTGGAGTGTGTGTGTGTATCTCTTTCTGGCCCTGACTCTACTGGAAGATTTAGTGAAACGTGCTTTTCCAAGCAGGTCATTCTGATGAGCAGGTTACGGGGAGTAATGGATTTGGGAGAGGTTGAATCTCAAATGTTAATGACATTGTTTTGATACACAGTAGTATACTGCGTTGTCAAGGAGGAGTACGTACTTCTGATGAGGTCCTTCTGTTGTACATCCTGTAATATGGAATGAAAGCCTGTCCGACATAAATGTTTTATGGTGTTTCAGGCTTTAACTGGTACTGCGATGAGAAGCGTGACTGGGTCCTTAAATCCCAGTCATTTGAGAGAGGTGGAGAGAAAACACCCTTCATAACTTACTGTCACAAGATTGTAAGATAAAACTTAGAGTAGTAGCAGTCATGCTCTACGGCTGCCTATCAATACCATGGTTTTGTTCTTGCCCTCCTGGCTGTAGCTGTGTCTCTCTCTTCCAAGCTCTGCATTGCATATAAGGTCAGGGGGTCAAAATTTTTATATTTTCAGTTTGCTAGTCTGAGCCTTCAATCCCAACCTCCCTCCCCCAAGCTTTTAATACCCTAATAACCACTTTTCCACGTATGCTTTCATGAAACTTGATTACAGTTTTTCATAACCTCTGCTTTCATCAGTTAACTATCTTCAGCCAGGGAAGTCAAGCTTTGATTCAGTGATATCTTTGTACTAACAAAATACAAGGACACTTATTTCCATGTTAATGTGCTTTCCAAACTCTGGAATTTTCCTGTATTTGCTTGGCAATTTTCTGGGGTCTGTGCTCTTTAATAATACTGTGATGCTTGTGTCCCCTACCCCCTGAATCTCTTTCTCTAGAAACTCCTCGTATTCTCCTTTATTTTGAGAGTTGGTAGGTATTATGTCCTATTGAAAGGCAGCAGTTCTATTCTTAACACAATCTCGGAACGTAGAAAGAAAACATTGAGCTGTTTGCCACGAATTTTACTTAAATGGATTTTGATTGGGGGGGGAAATGTGATTATCTTCAGATCATTCAGGAATTTAAGTAAAAATACTATGCTTTGGTAATTTTGGAAAGCTCTGTGTAAACTTTTAAAGCCTGTTGTTTTTTTGGTCTACAAAAGTAGGGGCTTCTGTAGGCTATGGGATGTATAAGCCTGGGCCAGGCTTGCTTTTACAGCGCCTGGCCATGTAGCGTCAGGTAGCGTAATGAGACTTGACTGGTCTGACTCAAGACGATTGCAACCCGCACCTCTGCTCCTTCCCACAAAAAATGTATTTTTTTAATCTGTCAGTATTGCTCTTTTGTAATGAGGACTGATATAAGTAATCAGTCCTTTTCTGTATGTAAGGTATGTTTGAAGTAAGGGTGATGTGCTAGGCTGTTGCCTAGGTTGGTGTAGACCAAAGCCTAGAGTAAACACTGGTTTAGAGCATTACATGGAAACTGCGTAGGCTTAGATGCTGCCATATGAGTTCTTGGTCTAGATTTTATATTCTAAAAGAGACTTAAGAGTCTTGAGGAGAAGACTGTCTCTCTCCATGGGACAGTTAGCATAACTGTGGCTTGTGGTGAAAATAAATAACACGTTAGGCAGCTGGCACTCTGCACCTATGTTTTCCTATCCATACTCTGTGGTTTAGTGTTTTTTGCATTCAGGGCAGACTACAGCGAAGCTTGTTTGATGAATTGCAGTTTGTCTCGTGAGTATGATACTTTGAGAATAAAAGCAATGCCTTATCATTAGGTGGCTTCTTTCTGATTCAATAAGCAAGCCTTCCATTATATATTAGTTTTAGAAACAAGATATGGGGAGGGTGTGTGTGTGTGTATATATCTACACATATATATAAAAAATATAGAGCACCCTGAATAGGTACAATGGAATCCTAGTTATACAAACAAAAAGTGAGAATCTAAGTAGTTCTGTATTCAGTGTTAATGATCTTTATTTCGTTTGAAAGGTTGACCTTTGCAGGGCCTTTTCTTCTGAAGTAAAGAATAGGCTGATCTGTTTCTCCCACAGCTGGAAGGGCAGGGGGAAATTTGGTTGATCATCTTTTTTTTTTTTTCAGCAAGACTATCACAGGGAATGATAGGGCCAGTTGCTAAGATTGCAAAGGACTGTGCGGCCCCAGGCATCTTTAACTATGTGTGAAGACTGATTCTGTTTAATGCAAAAAAAAATATGAAATGCCTAAGTTTAGACCAAACACTGATTCAGGTCAGGAAAAATGGGATCCTTCCCATTGACTTAAAACAGATACGTGAGACTTTTGTATGATGGTTCATATAAATCAAAGTGAATGGGCATTAGATTACACATTCATCATTATGATTATCACTTGAACTGCTTAGCATGTGTAACCTGGTAAGCATTTGCCAGTATTGCATTTATCTGTAAAGACAGTATTAGAACATTATATTCTGAATTTTATTTAATTTATTGTGGTGGTCTAAAGCTCTACAACTTGAAGAGTTTGAGGCAGAACGATAAATGATCAAGAGCGTGCACATTCTGCATGGGAAATCCATGCAGTGTGTGTGGTTTTTTACATCTGTTGATCTAGTTACTCAGATAGAAAGCATGCTTTTTACTGCAATAAGAATCTATTTAAAATTCTATTTTTAAGTCAATATAAACCAATTTAAAATATCTTCTGTTAGATATGTAAATGCTTTCTTGTGGACAAAAGCATTCTGCCCACCCAATTGTGTAACTTCAGCTTAAGCCAGTTTGCTGTTTCCAGCCTCTTAATTGTTCTGTAATCTATGAGTACAAAGAATTAAATGTGTCCAGTCTCGAACATTTGGTTAATTTCATTGTGCTCAGGAAGATGGTTTACAGTTTGGGTCTTGGGATGTGGAGCTGGGACTTTGGCCTGTTGACAGTTATTTTAAAGGTTGAATTCTGTTAGAACCTGTTGCCTCTGCTAACAAGATTTTCCTAAAGAAAGACTCAAGAACACTGTATAGCATCCAAATAAGAGACTGAGGCGTTGTCTTTAAGCATTTAAAATAATTTTAAGATCCGTTGAAGGGACACGTCTGGTCAGATGGGTGGGGGGTCACTCTTCAGAACTGAAAGATCTAGAGAAACCTGACGATTTGAGGTATGGTCAAGGATTTAGCAGAGCTGCTGCAGAAAATGTGAATTATTGAGAAGAGATTGAAAACATTGTGTATTTTTGCGGGCCAGCTCTCCTCCCTTTGCCTGTTGCAGCTCCTGAATGGGTGAAAAGATCCGACGGTACATGTATGTGGAGAGAACGTATGGACTGTGGTATGATACGAGTGTACATTCGTATGTGAGGTTGATGTCTGGTGGGACAGCGATACTGCCCAGGTTTGTGATGTTACCTGCTCCTGTGAGAAGGGCTGCAGGTCTGTCAGGGTCACAAGTGGAGTACCTCACCTGAAAGACTGATGTTGGGATATACAGTCAAATATATCTCATTTCATTTTACTAGTCTTTTATGCGTAAGTAGCTCTAGGAAGGCCTGGTAAGTGTGGAATGACTGTTTTTTCTTTCCATTTGTGTTTTAAATTAGACCAGTCACTAGTTTTGTTATTGGATTTTCATATATCTTATACAGCCATTCCTACTGCTTGTCGTCCTGTGCTCTCCCTGCTTTTGCATTACTGTGGGCTCAGGATCTGCGCTTGATTTAAAGTCAATAAAAATCTCTATCAGAGCTTCTGTTAGTGTTGAAAGTCTCTAATCATTTAGGATATTTTTTTGGCAGATGAGCTTAGGAAAGCCGATCCTAAATGTGACCGTGATTTTTTAGGGGAAAAAAATCCACTTTTTTCATTGTTAGTGGAAACCGTAGATGAGAACCTCAAAGAGGAACACCGAGGGGCATCCTGTGTGGGTTGTCCACAGCATATTTGGTCAAGAAAAGAAACAGTTTAAGGAATGTGACATGCGGTTCTTGATGCAGAAAAAAGCTTCGGTATGCCTAATACATTGGAAAACATTTGTTCAAGAGCACGTCTTCCTTGTGCAAAATTTGCCCCTGTAGTATTATTAAGGTCAGTATCCACGTAGGTTATCTCATACATACTGAACGTGATGCCCGAGGTTAGCTTTGGCTTGTAAAAGCAACTTTAAGGAATGTTTTGTCTGGTCCTGTTAAAAAGCGTCTATATGAATTGTTTGCTTAGAAACTTATTTACTCCTGTTCTTCCTGGACTCGTCTTCAGTTCCTGATTAAAAAACAACAGTTGTAAATGAAACATTGTGTCCTGTTTAACAAGTAAAGTTTGTGGAAATAATCCTCACATGTTTACATATACTCATTGACTGATTCTCTTTTTAAGTGAATTGGCATTAATTTTAAGGTAAATGTTTTCTGTTCTGGATGTTTAGGCAGACTTTTCTATTCTTTACTAAACCTCAGTGTGAAAAACTGTGTTGTCAATTTTGTGAGAATAATGACTATGTTGTATTGTTAACTGAGGAGTATTAGAGTGAGTCTGTGATTCAGGGAGGAGTTATCAAAATGCTGTCTCATAAAAATCAAATAAACTCAGCTTGTGGATCAAGTGGGCAAGTTCTCGTGTCCCTGTAGTTCTTTGAATGTCCTGGCTTGAATCTTTACTACGAAAAAGGTCTCTGCACTTCATCGTGTGTTGGCATGTTCACCGAGAATCAGTATTCCTCTTCTGTATTAGTACTTGATAGCTTTTTCATTAATCCTTCAAAAGTACTGGACTGCTTAATGGAGTCGGAATAAAAAGAATGCATTTTCAGAAAGTCTTCCGGTGTGTGATGTTTGCTTTCTGCGTTTCACTTAAGTATTAATCAATTAACTGATTTTGATTCTAGTCACTTCTCAGGTTAGATCTCAGCGATACGTGGATGGATAATGTACTCTGTAAATTAGGTGTGAAACGGTTGGAGAAACGCACAAGCTGGTGCTGTGCAGAGCCAAGTCAGGTTTGGCCTGGCTTTACTTTAGCTTGCATATGTTACCTTGTGAATGCAGGGCAGCCTGGCAAGGCTAATGCTGAGCTGGAGCTAATCAGCTGTCCTGGGTCTAAGTTGGTCCTGTAGAAAACTGCTCAGATGTTCATTTTCTACCTGCACGTTTGTGTCCGTTTTGTTGCTTGAGGTGTCTGTCATCTGGGCTATCCTATCCTGCTGTTCGAGGGGATGGAGAGGCGACTCGGTCTCTTTTCGCTGGTCGTGTTGTAGCACAGCTTTGCGATGCTAAGCCTCGTTTGATGAACGTCACCGTTGCAGGTTTTGCAAGTGGAAGAGTCTTTAGCTCGATGGTTTCCTGAAGGATGTGTTGTGAGGAGGTGGTGGTGGTTCCGCGGCTGGTGGGAGGCTCGCGCCGATACCCGCTCCCAAAGGAGCGTCGCGAGGAGGTGAACGCCCCAGCTACCAGCAAACTCCTGTGGCTTCTGCCCATCCCATCGTCCAGCAGCCAGATTCATTGCACAGCACCTAGTTGTTTGTCCAGGTGAAGGAGGAAGGAAGCAGGTTATTTGGGAAACCACTTCTCATCCTTAGCTTCTCTTTAAGCAGTTTAACTCTTAGTGGCTACTACTTTAAAATTTTTACATTCAGCTCGCTTTTGCTATCAACTGCAGCTTTCTTGATGCCTTAATAAAAGTGTGCGTGGGATTACTTTTTAAGTATTGCTTGGCTGTCCTGGAATGAAGGTTTTCTTCTAAACTTCTAAAATTATGAGTTGGTAGTAGTGAGCCACAGGCCATCAAGTGCCACAGTTTTGCTTATGAATAGGACCAGAAAGTATTTCAACAAAAATTTTTTACCAACTACCTTTAAAGATTCTGCCTAAAAATTTAAGCTTACAGTTTATGATATTACATAGATAGTGAAGAATAATTAACTAGTGTTTCTTGTGTGTCATATTATTTCAAAATTAGATTTATTATAGGCATATTATGATAGGCAGCATTGCAACTTGGAGTGGCTGTTCCCTGGAAGTGAACGTCTGCTGAAGATGTTCAGTGTGATCCGTGGTGGAACTGAACTGGATGTAATTAATTGTTTATTGAAAAAAATCTGCTTATCTGCTATGTGAACAATGGAAAAAGAGAGCAAGTCATCAGAAGTAAAGGTACAGCTGCCTCCACTCTTCTGGTAAAGAATCCTCAACTCCTGAAAACCCAATCTTGGCAGATAGTAGATGCCAAGGATGGAGAACTGGGGCTTGTGTAGTCTCTACTTAGTTAAGCTCTCCCTAAAGTTCTTTTGCCCACTCTGAAATAATTTCATTGTGAATTTATCTTAGCCCTAGCATTCATCTGTTCAGCAACCTGTAAGTTCTGCTCAAGCTGTGAGTTTGCACCCTCTGTTTGAGGGTGAGGTTGCTGGCTTTGTTTTTTTTTTTTTTTTTTTTTTAATATTACGAGCATTTTATATAATGATGTTCCTGTCATGCTTTTGGCCATGAATCAGCAAAGCGTTTATGTGCATGCTTTAATTGAAGCGTGGAGTTGTCTCGCTGTGCAAATGTTGAAGTCAGTGAGACTATTAATTAAAATTAAGTATCTGCCTAAGTGCTTTTTCTAAAAATGAGTTGCTTCATAACAGCTTTGGGCTATATTTGGGGAGGAGGGGTTTGTTTTTCTAAAACTTTGAAAAAAGGCATATAATTCTTTCTGAATTGTATGATGATAAAACGTAGCAGCAATACCAGAGGGCAGAATGTTCACGGGATGGAGTGTGAACTTTCTGCCTCGTAAGATGTTACCTAAGCTGCTATTTATTTATTTTTAAACAGAATAAAACTATTACGGTTTTAATGTTGTGCTGAGGGTGGTGTCAAGGAAAACATCAGGAAAAAGTTACTGCTTAAGCTACTCCTGTAGTGGAAGCACACAAGTTATAGGAAGCAGTCAGTTTATCATCTTGCTTACTGAGTCCCTGGTTACAACTCCGTTTTTCTTCCATCGAGTAAAACCTTGCATCAGTTAGTTAAAGTCAGTGCTTCTCAGCGTGAGAGTTTTTAGCTAGTCGTGGTGTGTCATTTATATTTTCTATCTGTAGTCGAAGGCATTAAAAGTATTTCCAGGGAATACTGAGCTGTGTTTTTTTGCTGTACATATTAGACAATTTGCTATACAAATTTACTGTACAATTTACTTTACAAAATTATGTGGTTTATTAATTCTTGCAGCACCTTGGTGAAATAGCGTACTTTTATCTCCTAAGTCTGGCTCTTTACCAGACTCACTTTATCATGCTTGCCTGTTACCTTTTTTTTTCAGCTTTCTTTTAAAAAGAGACTTCTTTTTACAAGCCCCAGTATTCTCCACCTGCAGCAAACCAATAAATTAATAGCGGAGGGAGGAAGTCCCTGGGAACACAGAAAAGAGAAATGTGTTTCAAGCTGCTTGTACTGTCAGATTGGTGATTGCACCTCTGCTGTCTCTGCTTGCAACACTGATTTTTAAGATCTTTCAGACGTGCCTTTTTGCAGGTATGTATATAAAGCACTGACCACATTCTTATGCAGGAAATGGTCAGAGACCTTAATGCATGTGATGCGAGCTGGGAAGAAGCATCGTTTGCCTGAGGTCATACAGATATTTGAAGTCAGATGCAGAATTAGAGCACAGGTGTTTTCTGACCAGAAGATGATACTTCTGAGGTGCTTCAGCACGATGGATGTCGATATCCCCACGCTGTTGGTTTTTTACTGCTGCAGTTCTTAGTCTTTATCATTAGCATTTATCATTCTTTTATTAGCAGTAGAAACTGACACTCGCACTTGCATGCGAATACAGTACAGATTCTTGCTGAAAATCACACGGTTGTTTCTAAAAATGGGCTCAGAAGGTTCCTATTTTAAGTCATTAATTAATACTGTGGGGGGAGGGAGTTGCATTTGTTTAGTGTCAGTGCTAAAAGTTTCTGTAAAGCCTTGTCACGTGAACACAAGGTAAAATTTACATTGTTTGGGGGAAAAATACCAATGTTGCCATCTTTACTATGAGCACATCAGTTGCTCTTTATTGCTTTTTAAATTTGATTTCATTGTAGTGTGGCGAGCTTTTCAATAAACATAGTGGTTTCATTTATATAACACTAGAATTATTGTTAATGCACAGTTTCATACTGCGAATTACGTATGTAATATTGTGTCCGGTGGGATCCTGTATCAAAAAATTTGCATAGTTATAGTGCTAGTGACATCGTATCTCATACAAAGAACCTAGGGACCTGATACAATATCAGTAAAACTGTCTCATAGGTATGATTCAAACAGTTTTATTAGCAACATATGGGGTATGAAGGAGCCACAGAGGGTAGTTTTGAGTGTAAGGGTGCTGGCCTATCTTTTTCAGCCTGTAATTATATCAGTCCTCTTCTATGGCATTATTTGTTGCTGCTCTGGGATTGCTGAAAAATAACTACTAATATGGTGACACAAAGGATCAGAATAAATTATAATTGTTGACTTTACGAGAAATTCATTGGCAAAAAGGCTTACTATCCTAAGCTCGGATGTCATTTCTAGTTCAGCTTCGGAGCTAAGCCACATATATGAAATAATATCTTTTTGAAAGTCTTAGGGTTTTCTGGCAACCTTACCCTGTGGTATTGGATGCTTTTGTGATCTGACAGATACAAGGAAGAAACTTCTTTTGGCTGCATTTTAGTTTTTCATCTTAAGCTAGGAGAGTGCATTTTCTTTAATTAATGCTAGGATATTGAACTCTTGTTCCCCAAATGGAACACATTATAATTAGTCATCTTCAAATAAAGAATACCTCATTTAAATGTTTTGACATTAAAAACTAGCGAAAATATAACTAGAAGATTACAGTAGTGCTCCGTTTAGTTGTACTTCTTAAAATCATGATACATATATATAAAAATAATTTTTACATGTTGTAAAAATAATGGAAGTTTGGCGGCTTAATGTTTCTGCTAATTGGCTAACTGAAGAGCCACAGTGTATACATAGATACTAGAGAAAAGTACTATTTGACTACTTCCCTGATAACTTTTAAAAATGCTTGTGTTGTTAAAAACACTGGGCTGAGCAATGTCTCTTTGCAGAACAGCTTGTGTAGGGAATTAGGATGGTTACATTTTACTCAGAATTACCTCTGAATTCTTTTACTCCGCATTGAGGTTCAGCATGGAAAAAAACTAGAGTCTGGGGGACAGAACTGGTGAAGATTAGCAGGAGATCTGTGAGGATGGGTCATCTGTGCCTCTGCAGTGCTGGGGCCTCTGTGCTGCTTCACTGATGTGGAAACATCTTTTCATCCGTTTTTCTCCATTCCGTTTCCATTGTTTCAGTGTAGACCCATACTACACTTGTAGAAATTTGATCTGGAAGGGATCCTGAGAATTGTTCATCTCTTGTCTTCAGGTAGGATGAAACTTGTTTGAATCGTTCTTGATTTACTTAAATATATATTAAAAAAAATAGTAAAATGACATAATTTGGAATTTAATTGCTAAACTTCTTTCTTAGGGTTCAAGCTCTCCATCAAAAGTGGCAGTTCAGTTAAGATACATTAAAATTCTAGTATTTGCTTGCAACACCTCCCAGAGCTCGGCGTTACTTGCTAAGTTTTTCAAGTGTGTACTCTGCAAGCCATCAATGAAAATACTGAAGCATACTAGACCGAAGACGGATTCCTGCCTGTTTCCAGTGTTCTGCCATTCTCATAGCAAACTACTGGTTCTTACTCCCACAGGGCAGTTTTGCATCCTCTGATGTTCCCGCATCTTAGTGGTATAACCTCGATTATATTTTTTTATGTTTTCTACAATGTTGTGTGAAAAAAAACCTCACTGAGGTCAAGATGCATTTCTTGTCAAAGGGGAAAATTAGGATTAGTTTGATGTGACTTTTTGGGTTTTTCCCCTCCCCCCTGACAAATCTTTACTGGCCAGTCCTCTAGGTGTGTACAAATAGGTTGTTTAATCACTTGTTTTGGTAACCTGTTGGTATGGAAGTAAGGATTACTTGTCTGTCATTCTCATTTCTCCATTTTCTTCTCTTTTGGAGTAAGTTTTGTTTGTGCTAGCACTTCATGTCTTTGGGAGCTTTTCTGACTTCCATGAGCTTTTGAAGATAATTGCAGGTGATTCAGGAGCGATTTCAACTAGTTCCCTTAGTATTCAATAGTAAAAGACCTCAGACTTTGCCAGTTTGAATTTATGTTTTGAAAATCATCCTATTTCTACCCTATCTCGTTGAAAACTTGGGTTGGAAACTCTCTCACAAGTTCACCGCTGTTGAGAATCTTAAGTTCTTCTGTGCAGACTGAAGTAAAAAAAAGTATTAAACCTTGTCATTTTGAGAAATAAGTAGAAACATGTAATCTAACTTGCAGTCGAGAAGTGGACAGATACCAACTTTTAGATCTGTAAACATCACAATCTTCTGATCTTTGTATCTAATGCAGCTAGTCCTCTGGCTCCAAGGCAACCATCTACAGGGGGAAATGGTCATTTTCAGTGTGTCTCACAAAGTCAGCTCTTTCTATTAAGACATCATTAAGCATAAACTTTTTAAACTGTTTTAATGGTTTTTTTTTTCCTTTTTAATGTAATTTTGCTTTTTACACACTTTATTATAGTGTTTTCTCCTTTCCCATATCATTTTTTGTTTGGAGTAGGAAGTTCACACCCACTTTGCTAAAGATGGTAAAGGAGTGATTTCTGAAATTAACTATTAAATAAAAAAATTATATAAACAGATCTGGACATCACATCATAGGGACTTGAGAACTGTGTCAGGAGCCTCTAGAACCACTCATGTTAATTATTGCATATCTTGTAATTGTGTTTATTTCAAAGTGCTGGAAGACTTCCAAAAAGTTTCTGTGTTTAAAAGGGCAAAAAGGATGTCGCAGTGGATTTAGCCCAGGACAAAATAAAGTAAAGGTTAACTTGGACTTCTGTCAGTGAAGGCTTAAAAGCTAAAAAAAAATAATAAAAAAAAAATTAATGCTGATCACTATGGTTTCGTGATAGAAGGCTTTGTGAGACAAAGCTGATGTATTTTTTTTAATAGGATTTTGTGTCTGGCCTATATTGCTATATTTAACTAATTTACTTTAAAGCATTAAATCATTGCAACACAATATTTTGATATAAAAACTTGAATTATATGTAGCTGAGACACAGAAAAGATTAAAAATGCCCTGTTGCTTAGAGTGTAACTTTTGGGATGAGAAAGACCCACGTCTAGTGGGTCTCCCATGTGTTTGTGGCCTAGTTGCACTTAATCAGCGGTTTTGTTGGTGATTTAGTTTTTGGTGCTTTATTTTTGAGATGATGCAAAGAATACGGGAGAAATATATCCACAGTTAGTCATGTAGTTCAGTCATCAAAATACAGTAAAACTGTAGTTGGTACAGAAAACTTAGGCTGGGAAAACCCATTTTGAGAATACGGGCGTGATACGAGGAGAGGCAGGGAGAGCTGGGACATTTACCCTCGAGATGAGTAGGCTGAGGGGCACCAACTGAAATACAGGAAATTCCGTTTAAACACGGAAAGAAGTTTTTCACCGTGAGTGGTCAAATGTTGGCACAAGTTGCCCAGAGGGGCTGTGGAGTCTCCATCTGTGGAGATACTCAGAACTTGAGGTAGACCTGGGGAACCTGCTGTGGTTGACCCTGGTTTGAGCAGAGGGTTTGGATGAGTTTGGACTCTGGAGGTCCGCTCCAACCTCATCCATCCCGATTCTGTGACTCGAGGGGAGGGCTTGGAGGTGTGATTATCTGTGGTGACTATGATGCCATGGCAAAAGGGCTAGTGCAGTCTTTCCATGTACAAAAGAGACCATGAAGTAGACAAACACGTAAAATCTCGACATTAACTTACACAGCACTGCAAGACTGCCATTAGTATATTGTCTTGAATTCTGGTGGGGTGGGGTGTTTCCCTGATGTGCTTAGAATGGTAATGGTGGCCATCTCCTGTAGAGAGGACCTTTAGTGGCAGGTCAGGTTGATGGGATCTTGGAGGAGAGGAGGCAAGGCTCACCTGGCTCCTCTGCTATAGGATTTGATGAAGTGTGAAGTAAACAAACCTAGCTACTCTTGATGATCAATGGGCACAGGTGATTGTGGACTCTGCTGTCTTTTGCCTTTAGCTCAAGTGTAGTCTTTTTTTGCAGACAGTGTTAGACTAAGGAGTGTATTTGGAATAAATATTTGGGTGATGTAGTATTGGGTGGTATTTTGTTGGAGGGTCTTAGCCTAAAACAGTTGGGAAGTTAGACCAGATGAGCTCATACACTTTTTTCTTTTCTCCCCCTAACTCTATTCAGATTTAAGAACACTTACAATTGGGAAAATTGCACTTTATCATCTGTCCATTGGACTGAAGCAGATAGAACGGATGGGAAAAAGTACTGCTCGTCACTGAGATCCATAGACAAGATTCCCAAACTGCTTTGTTGAAGACATCTAAAGCAGCACAGCCTGGTATTTTACTGCTCCCAGTTTTGAATGAAGGTAATAATACTTCTGATAAATCATGTGTTTCTTAGATGAAAAAGGGAAAGTGTGTGTTCTGCCTGTCAACCAGGGAACTACACAAGACACAGGGTTTAAGTGGCTCATGGCCAATAATTCAGTGTAGAGTCGGGGTCCTGGGCTCCCTGCTTTTGCAATATGTTGTCTCTCTTTGTGGGTCACTGTGTCCATGCAGAGTATCATTAATTCCAGAGCAGATTCATTAGTTCGGCTTCATCCTACACTTTGTGGGGGGATACTCGTTTGTGAAGGTGCTACCTTTCAGAAGATCATTATGGGATCAAGTTAAAGAACTTTTCTTATTTCTCTGTGTGATGCTTGTTTGAGCAGACAGCAGGGACTCTACGATAAGGACGTCAGTGTGTGCAATCTGGGGACTACCTTTCTTCATCTGCCTTGGTTGTGTGGTGGCACTAACTGGCTCCGTAAAGAAAAGGAGACTTGATTGCCTTTTGTGCCCAGCTCAGTGGGTATAGCCTTCTTGGTGTTAGTAGGTGTCTACTAATGATTTTTACTGTGCTTGCCTTGAAATGATGGTACAGTTCACTTTGTGCTTCCAGTGTTTGGTAAGTCTGGTAAGGTTACAGGTTTTGGGAATCAAAGGAATTTTTCCTTCAAGGCAAGATTAGCGACATACTTGCTGACTTCTCTTTTTCTCCTTTTTAATCAAAAACTGGATTCACATGGTTGCAACAGAGGTGAGAAATGTTAAGATCACGAATGAGGTATGTCTGTTAACAATTGTGCTGTACTTGTAATTCACGTAGACCGGCTTCATATGGCTGTACATGAGAGACAGACCTAAGAGATGGGTGGGCCCTACAGCAAAATAGGAAGAGGTGACCAAAAATGTTTGGCCGTTCAGATATATATTTTCTATTTACCATCCCACCTTCTCCCCTCCCAAAATCAAAATATGTGGAATTCCACTGTACAGACTAGTGGTAGCCAACAGTGAATTGAGACTATATTTTATACTTTTGGTAGGGAAAATTAGTTTTCCTCACACTGAGAATTAATAAATTTGGTTGTATCTTCAAGTGTAAAAGACTTATTTGTGCATTAAAACCATAATGAAAATCTGATAACTTTTTTGTGAATTTTGCGTGTGGTGGACATATCAGTCAGTATTTTAAGGGAGGGATCCCCCCTCCCCAATGTCTCTAACACTTAAACCAGCTGGGATTGCCTCTTCTAAGGGAAGGCCTCATATTTCACCTTCACAGCTTCTATGCATGTAAAACTGCTCTAAGCCTGGTCTGTTTAAGGAAACAAGCCGGTGTGACGTAGCGTGTGTCAGTGCCGTTCCTTCTCCTTTCCTCTTTCTATTCCAATAACTTCTGAACTCATCAGGCAACTTGTACTAAATTTGACAGAAGAGTAACAAGCGTAAAGTTTTTTTTAAGCTCCAATGTGTTACATTAAAATATGTGGTCAAGTAACAAAAAGACAATATTATGGGCTGCAACGAGGGAAGGGCTGCAGTGTACGCTCTTATTGAGGTAGCACAGAATTCCAGTATTTCCTAGATTGTGTTGCTTATATTGACACACATTTCTTCTGGTGTCCCAATTGATTTGTGTATTCAACTCTGAGGCATCAGAACTGTGTTAGCACTGTAATTGTCTGTCATAACATTATCAGAGGTCTCCATTGCATGGAGATTGTTCGAACATTTAGAGTCCGTTTATTCTAATGAAGTTTTTATTGGCTTGTTTGATGCTTGTGATACTCTTTTCCTCCCTCATCTTGCCATTTCCTTATAGTAGTTATTTTTGTTCCTAGCATCTAGGTCTTTCAGGGCATTTTGCTTTATAAATTCTAGAAAGTATCTTGTTAAGAAGCTGTTTTTCAGCTGCTTTTTATTGTAAACATGCGGGCTTTTCCCTATCATTCTTCACTTAGTCTCAATAATAATAATAATAAAAAGAATATTATAAAACTATCAGTTGAGTAGTCTGGAGTCTTTAGGGAGTAAGCAAATTGTATAAAACCAACTTTTTTCATATTTTAAAATTTTATGGGGTGCAATCAATTAATAGTATGTCATTCTCAGTGTAACGTAGGAAAGACTTGCCTAATTTGATTGTTTTCAGTGGCAGCCAGCGAGATGGCAAAACCGTAAGAAAAAGTTGTTGAAAAAGTAGAGTTTTTGGAAAGCCTAGTTCGAGTAGTGCATTTTCCTTTAGGTATTGCCAAAGAGTGGAAACATTGAAGAAGAGCTTTCGTTTACTACATATCTGCAATTTGTAGGTGGTATTACTGTCCACGATGGTTGGGGAAGGTATCATGCCCACAGCTTGGGCATGTAGGTGCATCTCTTCCAGGCAGATGACATACATGAGATTGAGGAAAGGGGTTGAAGACATAAATCATAACTTACTACAGGAAATAACAGACTTTCGGTGATTCACATGAAATCAAATGCCGAGGACTATATATGTTTAAGTCATGAATTCATTTATGATTAATGTTTTAATTATTTGTCTGTGTCGTAAACTCTGCCATGTTTCAAATTTAATTAAATTTGAGATACAGGAGTAAACAACAAACTCCAGGCACTTCACTTGTTCCACAAATTGCTTACAACCACCACGATGCTTTCTCCGTGAGGGGTTTTGCCAGACACTAAAGGCCTGTAATGCCTCTGAGGCTGCTTCTTGCACAGAGGAGCAGGGCCCACAGTAGCCTCGTGAGTTAGGCAGAGATGAAAGTCACATAAACTTAAAGTAGTGTCATCTTGTGGTATGTATCAGCAGGTGGGAGAGGATAGGTAGCCCAGTCCCTGTTCAGAGCTGGGGAGAAACAGCCTCATGGAGGAAGAACAGCATCTCTCTCGCCTCCGATGCAATCCGCAAGTGAGTGAACTTGATATGATGGGGGGGGGAAGAAATGCTAGTTCACACAAGTATTACATGTTGTGTATTTTTTTACCATAAACTGTAAAAATTGTGTATGTTGTGAAGACAGAACTATGATTAACACTATACAGGATAAGATTTTCAAAAGTTTTTGAGAGTCTTTGCTGAACTGCCATCTTCAGAAATGATTTAAACATTTAGGTACCCAAGTCTCATTGTAACTCCATGAGATTTTCAGCTTCTCCTTTTGATAATGTGGCTCCAAGTTACTTAGGTATTTTTTCTAAAATACTTTCATTGTGCTCAATTTCATATGGTGTAGAGCATAGGTGAAGGATGTGCACTGAAATACTACTAGCACACACAAAACAATAGTGAGTCCAAGGGGAGGTGGGCGTTTATTGGGGTGAGTGGAGATTAGACGGAGACCACCAGTGCCACTCCGAGGTGACCAACTTCCAGTTTCTCATTTGTTTGCATCAGGCATATACTGGGTAGGTAAGCACAACCTGTCCGTCTGTAACTTGTTTCAAGCTTCAGTGTGCAGTTAAGTGGCTCCGTAAATGTTAGTGATTTCCACATGTAGGCTTTGATATACAAGTGGTGGTGTTAAATGTAAAAGAAAATTTAGGGTGCGTCTCAGCTGTTGGCTCCTTTGCTGCGCTGCGGTGGTAGTAAAAATGCGGGTTCTGCAGGTTGCAGAATTATAAAGGTGACAGTTGTGTTCTTGGCTGCTCAGGTCTAGAAGGACAAGTGCCTCCAAGGACTGTCCTCCCCTGTGGACTTCTCCCAACTACCTCTTTCCTACACAAGCCCTTCCCACTGTACCTTCTGAGCATTCAGCTTGTTCCCATCCCCTCTGGAAAGGCAGTGGGATGAAGCTGGAGTGCTGATGACTGGCTAGGTTGTGGGGTGCAGCTGTGCACTCTATCTGATGCATTTTTATTGTTTGAAGGCAATTCCTTCTAACCTCGTACATTATTCTTGTGTGGTCAGTTGCCCTTTTCACAAAGGACACGCAACTATGCTTTAAATAGAATGCATTTCACTTTTAACAAGGCCACTTTTCACAAGTAAAAGCCTAATGGAAGCCTAGCTGGTGAAGTAAGAATTTTTTGAAATTATTGGAGGCTTAAAAATGATGAAGCTTAATTTAAAAGCAGGGAAAATTCCAAAGTCTTCCTTTCCTCTTTTAGGGTGTTATTGCTAAAAGCTTGGAGTTTTTTTGCTGAATTATGGAAATGTAGTGCTTTAAAATCAGAGAAATATGTCTTAGTGCAAAGCAAAACGATATCCTGTGTTCAAATGGTAGCAGCAATGAGTACAGACAGTTTTGAATCATGTGGTTACTGCCGTGAAGGTGCTTCAGAGACTGAAACTAGAACCCTTTCTAGCACTTCCATCTGCATACCTGTAATTCACATCATCTTTAAAAAGGACTTTACCACACGCTTGCAAAGAGCGGATCGAAAGCGTGTGTATCAAATGTCATGCTGCACTTTGGTCTGGAAGTGGCTGAGGTGTGGGGGAAGTTTGCTGTATTTTTTCAGAGAGGTGTAGCATGGGCTTTTCCCATGCAGAAGAAAAGGCAATTGCAGAACATGAATTGGTGCTTTGTATGTACTAGTATATGTTTATACATAGGCTGATATGTTCTTTTCTGTTTTTTTTTCCCCCGACAACTTGAATTTGAATATTATCTACTGGAAATTTCACAGGATTCTGGTAAACAGCTAATAATTATTTTTAGGTGATTTCCAGTATGTAATCTCATTAACTCACTGTTTCAGCATACTTTGTAACAGTATCTTCTCATTTCTTTTTAATGAGACAAACAAGGGGTTTGCTAGGAAACAACAGCTGCATAGGTACTGGCTAGATCCTGCAAGTGTGCTGCCAGTTCATCTAAGCCAACATGCGTGGTAGGACCCTGGTGTAGCCAGAATAGCTTTTGCAGAAGTAAATCTTAAAATACCAATTTTCTGACTTCTTTTGTACTTTGTTTGCTGTTGTTTGTGGGTTTTGTTGTTGTTGGTTTTGTTTTTTAATTTTTTGTGAATATGATATTCATATAGCAGGGCAATTTTAAGCATGTTTTAGATGTGTATGGGGCACAGTTACACACAATTTAAAAATCTCACTTAGGATGGACTCAAAAGTATTCCAAATATGAACATAGATAGATAGATATATACACGTACACACACATCCCTTGGCTTAAAGGATATTTAACTTTTACTGGCTTAGAGATCCTGTAACAGATAGGGATGCAGATTTGTAGGAAGCAGTATTCTTGCTGAGATCAGGGGGAGGCTTGTTTTGCTCTTTCGTTCATGAAACAGCAGCTGAAAAGGAAAGCCTACAACTTACGATAGTGGCTTGCTTGCTTACAGCAAATATGCAGATTTTAATGAGGTCAAAGGATTCACTAGGTAGGTTTCCAGGCACCATGTACTTACCCAAATCCCTGAATAATCTTTCAATATAATTTAAGTGATGAGAGTGAAAAAGTGAAGTAGTGTCACTCTTGAGGGTGGACATATACAGCCTGTGCAGAACTCTTGACCCTGGCTAACCTGGGGTGTAAAAGTTTTGAAATAAAACCTGGATTTGCAGTGCGATAGCTTTGAAGCATTGAACGAGCTTGCTAGACCAACTAGTTCATCTCAGCTTAGAATGGAAACTAAACACCCTCCTTGCACCTAGGAGGGAAGCCTAAAGAGGAAATAATGACTTAAAATATGCTTTTATCTTCTGTACTGAAAGAAGATAATTTTTTAAAAATCTTTTTATGCAGAAAAGCTGCATTTTGTGTCCTGTTATAATTTTTTTTGCAATTTAATTATAGTCTTAAAAATGCATAAGTGACTGTACAGTTCTAAAAGCATTTGACAAAAGCTAATTGTGTGTTCTGTGGTCAGCAAAAACTTACTGTCTGGTGTTGCATGTTTTTTATTCTGTAAGGCTATTGGCAGCTAAAAGGATTATGTATTTCTATATCTTTTATGAAACTAATGAAAATGAAGTTATTGTTGTGAAGCTTACAGTTTTGACAGTAAGAACGGCCCTTCGATCTCTGAAGGCTGCTGGATTCTCCATACAAGTTGAAACCATAAACAGTTTGTGGCACAAGATGAATTGCTGGGATCCAAACATAAATTTTAGAAAGAAGAAGAAAAAAAATTGAGTGAATGCCTGCATCCCTGAATTTCTTGAATTGCTGCAGGAAAGAAGAGCCATATGGTATTGGTAACTTCTAATGCATTGGAAGAATATAGACTACAGGTGACTTGGACCAAATCCTGCAGACATCCTGTGTGCAGGAATATGACCTAATTTTAGTAAAATAGGACTTTATGTTCAGCTTGCATTGTCCAGGCAGCTGAAGACTTTACGTGAACTACCAGATTAAGTAGTTCTATATATTTAGTCATTGTGGAGGGAGAGTGGAGTCCAACACCATAGGCCCAAACCACAATCTTTAATTTTCTTTTTTGAATAGAAGAGGAGCATGGAGGGAGAAGAGTATTTTTGTGTTCCTTCTTTGAAAATGAAAACAAAGGAGACTGACATCCTTTTACTTTTTCAGTCAAGTGTCACTCATCCTAAAGTTGTAATAATCAATTCAGAATGGCTACTTACACTTCTTTACAAAATTGGATGAAAGAGCCTTGCAGATATGTTAAAGACCGCAAAAAAATTAAAAAAAATCCTAACTTCATAACTTTACTGAATTAGTTGTTTCTTTGAATTGCTTATTTTTAGTCATGTTGCCATAGGTATCAAAGCAGCTAGCTATTATCATTTCTTTGTAAGGTTTTCTGCTTTTTTTATATCCACGTTTCAGCAAATCAAAGGATAGGTCTTCAGACACGAAATGGAAGGTGTGTTGTTTTAAAGATATGCTAAACATACCTGTACCGAGTCATTCTAGGTATTGCGGGTACCAGCAGCAGTGCAGATGCAGTGACACCGGATTTGCATATGGCAGCAACGTAATTACATACTGTGCATTCTTGGAAAATGTTTATCTTGGTTGCTAAAGCTTTCTTTTGACTTTGGTGTTTTATCTCTGCTAGCTAGATTAAGCTAGCTCAGATATTGCTGCTCACTACACTTGCAGCTTTCTCGTGGTGGTTGAAAGGACCCTATGTGTTAGCTGCCAGTAAGTTTTAATGATACACGCCACTCTTGCTGATTTATGTTCAACTCTGCTTCACTTTAAATGGAGACATCCATTTTGGGTTCTTTGCAAGACCCTACATTATTCGGTCTTTGAAACCTTGGAAGAAATCTGAACCCCTAGACATTTTGGGAATGGGGGAAGATCCTCATGGTTGGGTTTCTGCAATGATTGTAAGCAGCCATGTAAGTAGTGTACCAATGATTATCAGTCTGTGGATTAGGAGGATATTTTGTTTCTAGACTTCATGTTATGTCAAGGAATAAATAGAAAAATTTCATTAAGATATCAAAGATAGCAGTATACAAAAGCCTTATTGCGCCACATACTGAGAAACAGTGTTTTGGTGTAGTCCTGTGCGTAACTTCATAGATGTGACTGACAACAAGTTAAGTGGGAGCCACTCATCTGCCTAATATCGCTGTCATTCACAAAGATTTCCCCATCGCGAAGGTGGGGCTGTCCTGTTTATCTTCCTAGAAGCACATATAGTCAAATGACGGAAATGCAACTTAAATGAGTAAGGCCCCCTAACCCATTCATGAACGCAGTGCTGTTGGAACCTGTAGAGCTTCTTGTAACAAAAAAAAGGGTATTCTGGGGATGATTGGTATTGTTTATACACTTGCATCTTTTAGTACTGTTTTTTATTTAGTGTCATTTTGCTAAATAAAGGTTTAGTTTAGTCCTAACTTGAAAGACGGGCTTTAAAGCTGCATGCAGTGACTGATTTTCTTTTGAAGAGTTGAATCTATTTACAGAATCTCACTACTGTTTTTAACTAACTTCTTTGCAATGTTTTCTTTCAACTTTCAATTAGCTGTAAACCATGTGTAAAATGTCTTCAGTCTTTGAATTGCTGTTTTATTTAGCAGCCTGGCATATCTGTGAATTTAAATTAAAAAAAGTCATTTAGTGAGGAAATAGTTAATAACAAAACATTATGAATACTGTTTGAAGAGGCTGTTAGTTTTGCTCAGGAAGTTTTCATTTGCTAGAATTTGTGCTGCCTCATTATTTGTAATATTGAAACTACTCCTTATCAATCATACCAATCACTTACATGAAGAAATGAAAGTAGTGTTTACAATTCTGGGTGGAAAACACTGAGTTAGGCTTAGTGGGCCAAATTCTGCTTGGAAGTAAAAAGGTAAGAACCCAAAGTATTGCCCAGAGTATCACTAAACCCAGTCTTGATCGTTTTAGCAGGATTCTTAATATCTTTTTGGAATGGCTGAATTTAGTGAAAAGATGCAGCATAAGCGTTTTGTGAGCCAAAGTCAGGACTGAGATTCCTCAAAGTTTATGGCTAAGGTACCTCAAAACTTGATCTCAGCTAGTCAAAAATCTGGATGAAAGAATTTGGAGGTGAGTATGCAGAGCTACTCTGGGAGCTGCTGTGCTGGTTGTGTCATGACAGCATGTTTTTGCAGGTTTTAGTTGTCATTTTTCAAAAGGTTTTGGAACCTCTTGGTGTTTAATGTTTAGGGGTGAAGGAGCCTTAAGTTGTTGGCTCAAACTCTCAGCCCAGTTTAGGTCATCTTTAGGCTGTACCATCAATATAAAATTCACTTTAAATTGACTTCTGGCATCTAGGGATTTTTCAGCTATAGAAGAATAACACAAAAGCAGCAGTGAGAACAAGGTGGCACAAGGAGATGCGGTCGAGGTGTGTTATATTTCAGCCACTGGATCAGTTCTTGGGGAGCAGAATTTAGAAAACCCATTGGCTCCCTTAAATTATCATGTAGTACTTTCTCCCTTTTCCATGTAGGTTTGACTGTTGGCAGAAGTAATCCAGATGAAGTAGTTAATTTCATGTTTTTAGTCATAGATCAGAGAAAAACTATTTATCATTAAATGACCAATAGAAATACTTACTATTATAGTTTTAACTCTAATCTATTCTATGCACTTTAGCACCATGAAATTTTTTAAGGGAAAATACCAGGCAGCTCTGTGGCCTCCATGATTCCCCCACCCTGCCCCAAAAGAGCTGCTTTTTTAATGCCATCAATGCAAAAAGACATAGCTGATAAATTGTAAGTTAGTTTTGTTTTTAAATCGGTCATTAAGGTAGAAGCTCCAATAATATTGCAAAATCAAGTAGTTTCCATAAAAAGATACTGACTTGCGCATTTTTTGTTTTATAAAGCATCAATATTTTTGTCAAAATACTGTCTCCATGCTAAGTAACAAGTTAATGTGTCAGTGAACAACATGAAATTACTACTTGCAAGTCACATACAGTTTTGTAACTACTGCTTCTTTCTTAGCAGCATCTTTCAGAAGTTGCAGTGAATATAAAGCAGTTTGATAACATGAGAAATGCTTTAGAGTATATCAGCAAGTTGTTATATTGAAAGACTTCAAGAGGCAATACATTAGGCAAAAAGCAGTGGCGATACCTGTAGAGCACACCCTACGTGCCCTTAAGCAAAAGATAATAATTAGTTGCTTGTATTCCCATGCAAACTAGCCCAAGTGTTGATGTTTGAATTGCAGAGATCACGGTGGTACCAACTCAGGCTCCAAGCTGCTGGAATTGTTTATACCCATTCAATTTTTAATGTACCTATAAGATGTTTTGATGAGGGCATTTAGTCCGAAAGGATTTGCGTGCCATAATCATACCTCCAATGATTTCAACACAAAAGTAAGGGTAGCTCTTCAAAATACTTTAAGTGCTAACTTCCACTTCAGTATTAATAATAAACAGTAAGAACATCTCTGAAAATATCTTCAAGTTTTGTTGGCCTAATGCGATTCGGTTGCTTCTGTCACGTTTCTGGGATGATGGTCATTAAAAGTGGTGAAGTATCTGCTGTTAGGTAGCCTGCAGAGTGAGAAGTTACCCACAGCTTGTGGATACCTGCTTTGCTAATGAGTTCATACACATTCAGATCATGCGTTTTGCACTTCAGTCAAAAGGAAATATTTGACTAGAATTGACTTTCTTCAGCATTCTGGTACAGCGGGCGCCGGTGCTGTGGTTCCTAAAACAGCAATTGTAAGAACAATGTGATTTAAATAATAATTAAAATAAAATAATTTGAATAAATTTACATAATAATTGCAAGTTTACACGATAGATGTATTTTTGATTAATTTGTACTGTGTTTTAGAGCACAGGTGTTGCATTCGTATAGACTCCTGACAGTTCAGCCGTTTTGTTATTGCAGAATGTGCAATAAATTTGGTGCTTTGTTGCATGTGCCTGTAAATAGGGTAAAAATTATGGTACAAAATAGGTCTGTGCAGAACCCCTCTGTGGCAAAGGCTCTCTGACCGGTGGGGATGTGGTGAGCTGGAGGGTGACCTTGTATTAGGTGAATTTGGAAGGAAGGGAGTAAAACTATTTTCTTGTGTAACTGGAAGCTGTTAACATGAAATCTTGCTGTGGAAGCTCCTTGAGTTACCAGGTTTGGTGCTCAGCAAAAAACAAATTTCCATTTGGGCATGGGAGGAAACACATAACACAATTCTTTTCATTCATTTCAGTGAATTAAAATAAGGTATTAGGAAAAAATGAGATCATGTGAGTATACATTACCTGAACCGGATTTAAACCAATTTAAATCCAAGCTATCTCCACTGAATTATAAGAGTGGGAGGAGTTTGTTAGTCACTGCGGGAGGCAAAATGTCAAAATGACTAATTACGCTGCTACGGGACCGGGGAGATACAGTTAATTCCTCAGCAGCAGAACAGGTCTTTAAGAACTGTGGTAAGACTATCCCCAATATAAATATAGCTAATACTATTTCGGTATAATTACGTTAGTTGTCATGGCACCGTTTGGGAGATGACATCGCACCATTGCTTGCATGGGACAGCGCTGGCAGCTTTGTATGGGGAGTAAAAGTAAAGCAGCGTCATGTTTTGAACATGAAAATTCATTGTGTGTTATATAAGAATATGCAGTATTCCATGTGTGCCCAGTCCGGAGAGCTCACGTGTGAGTAGGTGCAGCTCTTTGCTTGAGGGAGGCTGGCAGCAGCAGGCCCGCTGTAATTTTAAAAATATAGCTCCTGTAATCAAAGACTTGAGCACTTTGATTACAAGCAGCCCCAGTTCAGCCATGTGCCTTTCTGGAAAACAGCCTTTTCTTACAATATTTAAGCCAACTGGCATTTAGGTTATGTTCTGCTGTGTAGCAGATAAGAAATTTTTAGATCACAGGAGATACTGTATCATGCCTTGATAGTCTCCGTCACAGTTTTTCAGTAGATTTCTTCCTGTACTAGTTTTTGAAAAGCTTTAATTGTGATCCATTAGTGCAAAAAGAGTTAATTTCACCTTAACTATTTCTCAAATGAGTGTGTGAGCAGGAGCTTTCCTGCTGGACTTCCCTCTGCTCCTTACCTGTTTCTAGTGTCTGGTTCTTTAGGTAAAATAAAGTTACTCTTGTGCTCTAAACAAATGTGCAGAATTCACATCTTAATTTTGGAGGGGCTTCGTTCCCTGTTTTCAAATATAACTACTTATTTTCTGAACACTTAAAACACAGCCAGGGCAACGGACTGATTTAATTCTGTCAAATGCAATCTGATGTAACACCTTATATTTCTTAAAAAAAAAGAAAAGACGTACTGATACATCATTTAATGTAGGTGCTGCTGGAAATCCCATAGTTTGCTAGATTTGTTAAAACTGAAGCATCTCTGTAGGCAGAAATAGTTGTTTACAGGAAAGATGCTACAGGAGATTATCTGAAATATTCCAACAAAATAATTGTCTTATTAATTTAGTTCAATTGGTGGTGTACAATCTCATTAACCTTTAAGCAGAAATAAATAAAGCCTACAAGTAAAGAGGTGGTATGGTTTACATATGCAAAATACGAATTGCACGAACGTAGCTGATGCATCGAATAGCTTGAACAGCAGTCGTGCTTGTCATGGTTCTGCAAGAAAATGGTAATTCACAATTGTGAAACGTGAAGTCCCACCCGAAAAACAGGGATTTTTTTTTCTTCTGCAGGAGGTGAGCAGTTGCTGCACAGTGTTACTACTTCTCTGATAGTTGATTCATCCCTTTGCTATGCAAATTTTAAGTATACAAGGATTCAGTACTTTTATTTAAGAAATATGCCTGCAGGCTGTATTGGTAGGCTTTAGGGAGATATCTGGTTTGGTGTGAAATAAATAGTTGTTAAAAGATCACATGAATTTATGTCTTAGAAGATGAAAAGTGATGCTGTGAGCGTTTTGAGAGCACCCTCCTGTACCCGGCACGTGAGCTTGCCACTTGGTTTTGGTTTTTCAAAGAAACCTCGCCAACCTCACGGAAAATCACAGAGCTGCAGGCCGGGCTGGGGAAGAAGAGAGCAGCAACGTGTCACCTTAAAAACGCAAGAATTAGGACTAGAATTTCAGACACCCCCAGCCCCAACCTCTGGGGGTTTGACCCGTGGAGTCAATGCTTGCTGCTCCTGGTTGAGGGAGTAGTTGCTTTTGCTTAAACTCCTGTCTTCAGACCATTTGAGTGGTTAGCTTTTAACGAATGGATTTAAATGCCATAATTCAGGTTTATGTGCTAGTCGTAGGCATCCAAGTTTGCATATTTTGGGTGAAACAGGAGGAGAAAAAAAAAATCTGAAAGCATTTGAGTGAGAAAACACTTTGGTACTTGCAGTTGGTGTTGAAGATTTGTCTCGCTAAAGAAAAAACGTTTACTTAAAAGCTATTTGCTGCCTAATGTGGGACACATTTTAATACACAGTTACAAAATATAATACCAGTTCACTAAAATACAGGTTGTAAAATAGCTATTAGGTTAAGCCCAGCCCCTTTTTATTCTGTTACTGTCAAAAATATTAATCAACGCCTCGCTTCCGTAAGAAACTCACTCTTGGTGCAGTTTTATTACCCTTTCTTCTCTCATCCAGCAGCATCATTCTTTCTGCAGTGGTTCCTTTTCTGCTGCAGAGGCACAACATGTTTTGAAAACATGTATTCCTTTTCTAAGAATAACTTTATCTTCGTCCATGTAACTGTGGTGAGGACTTTTATGCCTTAATGATCTGAACTAAATAAACTAACTTGCTTGTTACCTTTCAGTAGAGAAACTTCAGACGACTACTACTTCTGACTTTAAAGTGTAAATCAGCCCAGAAGTTTAAATGCCTGAACTTGTGGTTTTTCTGCACTCTCAGGTAATATCCACTGAAATTAATAATCCTGATGCTTGTCTACATGAGAAAATTGTGGTACTGATTTAAATAGAGCTGATCGAAATAAATTGCAGCTCTCTAGGTGAGGCGGCAGCAGCCTTCCTTGTGTGCCTCCTTGTCTCTCCTTTTCATACCTCCCCAAAGTGTGCTCCCTCGTCTTAAATTTGTCATTTTTAATTCTGTCCGTTTGTTTTCATTGAGAGGTATTAATAGAGATAAATCTTAGCTTTTGTAGCATTAACATTCGCTTATATCATATTTGTCTCCTAGCTAAATACTGCCTTTTTTGTTTTTTTTTTTCACCCTGTCACACTTCGTTTGAAAGAACTAGTCTACCTAGAACTTGGTACGGGGTTTCCGTTGAGGAAAAATCGTTAATAGATGTATATTTTCAAAATTTTGATTTTTATGCTGTTTTGTCTTTCTTGATTGTGGCTGCACACCCATCCAAACCGTGCAGAGGTGCGTGTGGGGACCCGTTTCTGGTGCTGGTGGTGTTGCTGCGTGGGGGTATGGCTGTCAGCCAAAGCCATCGCTTCTCAGGTAGCCTGAACCGTGGCCTCACACGGCTGCCCGGTAATGGCAATTAGGCATGGAAACCATTAAAATCATTTAGTCGTGGTTCTTTTGATGATGCCACTGTCAGAATAAAACAGTGCACTTTGTAAGCGTTAGCAGCAGGTTAAAAAAACCCAGTGTAATGCCCGTCAGGTGTATGTGGTGTAGCTTCAAGGGGAATATAGTGTGTGGGCACGTGAAGCGTGACGGGGGGATATGTGCCTGAATTTGATTTGATGTGCCTTTTTCCCCACTAATTTGTAACTATTTTTTTCTTCACATTTCATCTAGAAGCAGACAAATGAAGAAGAAAATCAAATATTTTGTGGGAAGCGTATGGAGGAGTTCTCCTAGGCCTGTTTTCATTATATTTCAAAGCCCTCTGGACAGACTTCTGAAAAGCAGGAGCTCTGGCAGGCTCCGGCATGGGGAAGAGCGAGGTGCCTGGCCGCTCTTCCTGGGCGCAATGGCAGCCTCCTTTGATCAGATGGAGAATTATATTACCTAATTCATCTACAAAAGTTCTTTTAAAGTCATAAGCTGGTCAGATATGCTCCTCCACTGCTTTTATTTTGAAAATAAATACATAAAAATAATCATCTTATTGTTGTGGAAACACATCACCAAACAGCATGAATTAAACCTACCTGTATATCCTGGCCAGTCAGGATCTGCTTTACTGCATTTTTCTGTAACTAAAAAAAGCAGTACTTTTATTATTTGTAAGAGAGGAAGAGCAGAAAATGGTATCTTATATAAAAGCTGCCTGTCTCCATGATGGACTGTACATGTGTGAGAACGGATGCTTTTTGCTGTTGCTTTTCTAGCTACGGATTTTTCTTTAGCATTTACATACTCAATTCACATGCCTGCCTTCAGATTTTATCTGTTCTGACAAAGACTACACAGATAACTGCTAAAATAGAAGTTAACAGGAAATTTGGGGGTCTTTTTTGTTTCTGAACTTGACAAAATTGTTCTACTTCATTTATATATTCTGGTTCTCTTAGGTAGAGATTTCCTCCTGTATGTAAGTAATGCTATTAACAGCGACGGTGCTTTGAACTGTCATTTCATACCACTTGAAGTTAATTACTAGAAAACCGGGGTTTTCTTTTTTGTATTAACCAGTTTCATATAAAGTATATCTCTTTACTGAGGATGTCACTGTGAGGTAGGAA
The DNA here is from genome assembly GCF_900496995.4 of Aquila chrysaetos chrysaetos. Classification (NCBI taxonomy): domain Eukaryota; kingdom Metazoa; phylum Chordata; class Aves; order Accipitriformes; family Accipitridae; genus Aquila; species Aquila chrysaetos. The sequence goes on along the minus strand of NC_044009.1, from coordinate 49,572,747 downwards.
TAACTACAGTAAACTGAAGAACAGAGCAATTGAACCTTTGATCATGTGAAAATGTAAGCATGTGTTGAACTTTACACTTGAGCATTCCCACTGGCTGTACAGGGCTTAGGCAGCGGTATTTCAAGGGTTCGTGGCTTGATAGAGATTTGAGAAGTCCTTAGCAGGCTCGACAATAAAACCCAGATATCCTATCAAGCCAGGGTGCTTTAAGTCTTTGCTCAGACTGCTTAGTAGGCACAGAATGAAGGAGATAATATATTTTTAGCTTTTCAATTCAAAGAAACCTTTCAATTAAAGGAATTCTTGACAATTTTAAATGCTCTGTTCTTGCGGTGTTTGCACTGAATGATGAGGAATGGTGTGATTTTGATTTTTCTTTTGGACTGGAGAAAAAACCTATCCCATTTACTTTATATTTAAGTTGCAGTTTAAAGCATCAAATGGTATAGTCTGTATTTACTGTTCTCAGTAGTTTCTCCGAAATGGTAAGAAAAACAGGCCTCTTGTTCTTCTCACAATACTACAGGATAACAAACAGGCTTTCAAAATAATTGCAGAGGATGATCTGATTTTTGTGATTTAATAACTTGCTATCTGCGAAGTCGTATAGATTTGTAGGAGGGGTTTTTTTCCTGCTGTTGGAGGCGATGAAACACAAAACTTGAAACAGTTGTTAGATTTTTAAGTGAAAGAGAAAATAAGGGTCACAACTCAAGAAGGGACAACTCTATATTGTGAAAGAACATGGGATCACAGGATAATTCAGGTTGGAAGGAATCTTTGGGGGCCATCTATTCCTACCTCCTGCTCAAAGCAGAGTTGGCCATGGGCCTCTGATACCTATATCCAATGGAGTATGTAATTATGGAATACTTGAGTATTACATGATCTTTCTCTGTAGTGTCTGCATTTAATCTAGTGCAAGTTTCTAGCTTACATTGAGGGATATGACTCACAAGGCTGTCATTTATATTCCTTTACATTATAGAATGCGCTCTACAAAAGACCTCAGCTGATTTTTCTCACGATTTGGATTCTGTGCAATCAGAAGTCAGGGCAGTACTCCCAAGTGTAGCATTATCTTCTTGGACTATGTTCTGGGATTATATATAAAATAACTAAGTATTTGTATTTTTCCTTAGCGCCAACAGTGCCTTCACTGTAGGCATTTTTTTTTTTTTTTGCAAAGATTTAGTAAGTTTAATAGTTACTATGGAATACTTAAAAGTGTATCCCTTCTGAAAAGAATTGAAAGAGGTTTTTTTTTTTTCTCTTGGCATTTGAGAAGCAGAAAAAAGTGACTACTACAACAGAATTTTATTAATGAATGATTTACACTGGTTCCAGCTGTGACCATGTGATTAGTCCTTCACTAAGCAACAATGGGTATTTTCTTTCTGCTTTATTTGATTTCCAAGAATGTGTCATCTGTTACATAAACTGCTGCCAGTATACCCTGTGTAAACTGGTATTTTTTATTTCCCTGAAGCATAAGATGAATACCCACCCATATCCTTCTGGAAATACTGTTTTAAATGAATTGGGAATTTTATTGACTATATCTGATTCAGCATGCCAAAGTCATAAAACTTAAAAAATTTATTAAATGCACTAGACTAGGATGCCTTGTTCCCTGGTAGTGCAAAAGATAGATTATTTTCACTTTTACATTTCTATCTTAATATTTTATTACAGCAATACAATGTGTTATAGAGGTGGACAAGCCTGCAGATTGAAATGTGGATAGTCCAGATTGTTCCTTTCCCTCGACCATATGGTGTAGTTCTAAAAGCCTTTTGTACGCTGTCTGTTCAGTTAATTGTAAACTCGGTCTTTAACGTACCTTAAAAATGAGATCTATGTGAACTAAAAGTCAGTATATCCTCTGGTAAGTAAAGTTTGCTAAAATATATCTAAATTCACAGTCCTGGTCTCTTGGTAGATTTTCTTTCTGGGTGAATTTGAAAGTCTTTCACCGTTTCTTGGTAACGAATGTGAGTATGTATGTGTGTAGGGACAGGTTTTTCCATTTCCTCCTCGGGAAGGGGGGGAGATTTGAGCATATAATGAACATTTCATAATATTTTTGCTTGGCAGACAGCTCTGCCAGTGGGTGATGTGCAGGAACATCGAAGATTTCTGACAGATGGATGGTAGGACTGCTAGTACACCTACACACGTTTCAGCGTCTGATGTTCCCGGTGTTTCTCTGATGCCCGAGAAGCTGGTGCTCACACTTTGGTCTGATGTTGCCCGGTGTGGGGCTTTAGAAGAGAAAACCAAGTTTCACTCTGGATTTTCATATGCCACAGAGGGTAATTTATTATAGTCCTCACAAAGCGAAGCATTTATTACGGAGGCAAACTTTTTTTTTAATGTAATACAAGAGTTAAAAATTAATTATTAGAGAGTTTCAGAAGCAATTTTATTTTGTGTTGTCTTACCATAAGAAGCTATTTGGAAAAAGTGACTGTTTTCAATGAAGATAGGGTTGATATATCTAAAGAAGAAAATAAAAAAAGAGTAGGAGTCTTACTGAAACTGATTTTCTGTGGGTCCCAACCTGTTTTTAAGCATTGGAGAGAGTATGCTCATTAGCGGCAGTTTCTGTGGTAGGCACGGCTCGCATCATTCGTGGCTTTGGAGATAAAAATTCACTAAAATTAAAAAAAAAAAAAAAAAAAGGAAACCCAAAACATTGGAAATCAAGCAAGAAGGAGATGACAGTAGTGGAGAGTGAGACTAATGTGCTGTGAGAGGCCTCTCATAATGAAACTTATTGATCTGTACTGCATATCTGAAGTTTTCAAAGGATTTCAAATATTTCTTCTATCACTAGCTGAATGCAAAGGAATGGGTAACCTTAGGGGATATTAGAAAGGAAAAAATGCAACTCTTTTGGCCTGCAGTGATTAAATAAAGTAACTCTTGGCCTTTGTTACGCATGCAGAAATGGAGAGAGCTTCAGCAAGTCTTCTCAGAATGGCAACAAATAGTAACCAATAGCACATCTATTTCTTCCCATTAGATAGTATGCGCATTGTGAAAGAATGTAAAAGTCATGAATTTAAATAGTACGATGGTAAGTAAACAGCAAAAAGCTGTTGAAGGACCATAATTTTCCTGATGCTGGCTTTTTTGTACTCCTTAGCATATGTGCTAAAATGCTTTGCTTAGAAAGTTCTTCTGAAACTTCACCTTTGTGGAATGATGAAAAAGGAATAGACTGGGTTTGTGTGCTGCAGAAGCAGATACGGATCCTGCTCAGCTGAAGTATGGTCGGGGGGATGCTGTATACACTGACCAGTGTATAGCGTGAAACAAGCAGCATCTTCCAATCTATACTTTTTTGGCTGTAGCATGAAATCAGTGGGAGCAAGAAAGTATCTGTGGGCAGAACTTTTGCTTCTTGCAATCCAAGTAGTTCAGAAGCTTTGAAACGCAAGAAACCACATGTAATGCTTGAAGAATCCAGCTGTAATTTTGAGAGCTGAAAGAGAAAAGAGTGACTGAACATTTGTTGCAGCTGCCATATGATGAGGGCAGTTCTCAAAGCCTGCGAGTTGCCACTTGCAGAGAATATATGAATAACAAAGCTACCTGTTTTTACTGTACACTGGCAAATGTAGGCTCACTTCATTAGAGCAAGCGGTACAAACAAGATGTGCTAACTTATATGGTTTTAAAAAAAAAAAGAGCTAATTTAACTTTTCATGCTGATTCCAAGATTGGAGAAATAAAAACTCATAGAAAATCATATAACTTCAACAAAAATGTAACAATCCTTTTGTCAAAAAAACCTTTATTTAATCTACTTGTATTTTAATAGCTGCTTCTTTGAGTGGTGTGCATGTCCATTCAGAAACAGTTATTAACGATGCCAGCTTAGCTTGTAAAACAGCAGAGTTGGAGACTGCCACTTTTATAGACTACAGATTTGTTAGATTTGTGAAAACACGCAAAATTCTTTGGCTGATTTTGAGGATTGCAGCTTTTTCAGCAAGTCTCTTCACAAAGAAAAAATTTAGCATTCTTAAAAATGAGGCTGGACTCTTGTGCTTCTTGGACTAATTGAAAGCATTGTTGAAGTAATTTTAAACTGTATGGGGCAGTCTGGTTTAGTGGTACAGAGGCATTCGTAGATACGTGTAAGATGTGTTCAGGGTCTCAACTCGTAGTGCTCACAGAAGAGTTCATGGACAGAAGGTAGGAGAAGGTGTGTAGAAGACCAAAGGTTGAAACAGGCTTAGAGGAGCATGTACAGAATAGGTGTAGAAGAGTGTTAGTAGACTTAAAGTATTCATGAGCAGCGGCTGGAAAGGAGAGAAAAAGAACAGAAGATTGGGGAGATTGGAAAGAGCATATGGAGTAGAATTGATCAAAAAATGGATGACTGGCAACATGTTAAAAGCTGTTCCTTTTTTCTGATGGGAAGTTGAGATGTACCAAGCAAGTCTAATGAAAATGAGAAGAACAGGATGAAAGGAACCTTGAGTCTAACTGGGGGGAAAAAAAAATTCAGAGGTGAAGAGGAAAACTTTGGATTTGATGTGGTAAGATGGAGGAGGAAGAAAGAGATTGCTTGTAAAAGTGTTTGAGACAATTTGAGTAGGGAAGAATTGACAGATAGGGAAGTGAGACTGGAGATGAGGCAAGGAAAAGAAGGCAAGGGAGCCATGAAGCTTTGCTTCTGGAACAGGGAAGAAAAGACGGTATTGAAACTGGAGATTTCCTAATGAGGAATGAGGCATGATGGGGAGAGAGAAGAACATTTGAAGTTGTAGACGTACCTGATAGGAGACGTGGTAGACATGACCATACCTAGGAAAAAGTTGGAATTGAGGGTAGTTTGAGACAGGAAAATTTGATATGCTTCTCATCAAGGTAGTAGTTGATATGCTGTAAGTCTATTGTTTGTAGATTTTATTGCATCATTGAAAAAGTTTAAAGTAGTAAAAAAGGTGTTGTAGGACTAAGGTAAGTACAACGGGAAGTAATTAGAAAAGAAAGTGAAATAATTAGAAAAGAAGGTGAAAGAATAGGAAACAAAGTAGAAGATGTTAAGAAACGTAAATGCAAAGAGGAAATCAGGGATTCAGTCATATGAGAAAATTCATATGGTTTCAAGAAGTGTGGATTTTCCTTTTGAAGATGGAATTCATCAGCTAACCAGATGAAGAATGATATTAATAGAGGACACAAAATTTTGTCTCATTTTCAGTTTAAAAAAAAATTAATGAAATAAAAGTACAGTCTGGGTGAAATACGTATTTGTCTGTATTTTCTTACAAGGGCTTATACTAATGAAAAATTAACACTGTTGTTCAGAATGTTTTTTCACGTGTGGCAAAATGGCAAGTAAATTCCTGCTGGTTTAAAAGAGAACGTGTATTGTGATAGCTGGAAGTAGGGACATAGGAATCACTGCTCCTTTCTTCTGCTTTTGGCTTTACCATAAAACTATTGTTGGAAAATTGTGCAAATCACAATTTTCAATTCAAGTTTTCTCATCTGTAAAGTAGAGATAACAATACCTACCTACCTCACAGGAGTGTTGTGAGGTTTAATTAAAGTTTGTTAAGCTCTTCAGCATTTTTGGATGAAAGGAGATAAATGAATACTCTTGGTTTTAGTAATGGGAAAACACCAGGCAGAAGATGTAGTACAATTTTGGGGTTGGAGGGAGGAGGTAGAACAGTTACATTTTGTCGTTTAAAGCATATTTAAACAAAACAATTGAAGATGTTTGGTTAGAAGGTATGTAATTGCTAGATTTATTTATCAAATCCAAGCATTTTCTTACACTTAACTTGTAATTTGAACGTGTACATAGATCTAGTGTTTTGTTTCATCTTAAGATAGTTTAGGACTCCTTTGACTTTGAAAAGTTGAATAAATCATCTACATTCCCTTTTTGCCTCCATTGTTAGATGAATTCTTTATAGTCGACCTACATATACAAAACCAAACCAAGTATTTCTCTATCATGAAACACTGTGTCGAGGTTTCTGGAAGGGCCTGAAGTGCTGTATTTAGAGGTCATAGACTTGGAATATCAAGTCAGTAGGCAACAATGATAGTAACCGATATATGAAATTCTGTGTATGTATGAATATGTGTCTACAGTATAGTTTAAGCAACCCAGTAATATGGTCAGGAGAAAATTTTTGAGAAAATTGTTGACAAAAGTAATCAAGTGAACTAGTGTTGAGTGATGAGAAAATCAGTGGAGGGATTAGCCTCGCTAAACCTTGTTACTGAAGCTTTTTTCCTATTCAAATAGGAAATAGTCAAAATAACTTTTCTAGTTACAGTCAAAGGAAAGAAATGCTGTGTGTATTCGCCAGCAAGTTTCTTGGAATAAACTGCGCCTGTAGATGCAAACTTTTACAAACATAGTGGTGTGTCAGCAACATCACAGGTGTCATTATAAATGTCAGCAGTATGTAAGTGGTATTTGTAAATAAGCACAAACATGTGAAATGGTCTACGTTTGTCAGTCAACTGTTAACGCACCTTCAGTATGCTGAAGCCTAGTGCTTGGTTGAGTAGCTCCTGTGAGTTGAATGTACACTAAATATCAAGTGGTGTTACACAGCTTGAAAAGAAAAACTGCTTTAAAGAAGAAAGCAGACTTTTTTCTAAGTCATTCTGTTAATGCCAAAGAAAATGCTTCCATGAGTGTTAGCAAACCAACTGTCTATAGACTCTAGGAGAAATCGTGTATGGATCTCTTGTCCATACTTATTCAGAGCTTCAGTGGGAAGGCAGAGTGCTGCAGCTCTGAAGAGTAGCTTGAATCATCTTGCATAAATATTGCCCTCTCCAAGGATATTGGCATGCAAAACAGATTTTCGTCGTAGTGCATTTTGAATGCACCTCACAAATGGATACTTAACCACTTTGAACAGAGTTTGGATTAGGTTCTCTTCAGCGGAAGCAAACTAATGCGTGATCGATGCAGACAGGTGGAAATAACTCTTTCTCTTCTCAAAGCATTTGTTTGGTACTGCTTAATTTGGGTACCCTGTCTGTGCTGGTTTTCCACTGTATATATTTGCTGGAGGCAACTTACTCTTTCCCTCCCCGCCCCTTCTCCTCTCTTTGGATTATATTTTAATTACATCTCCAGTATTCAAATTTGGAGAGTGAAGTGTCTTCCAGAGCTATATCTGCTTTAAATGTGGAGCTAGATCTGTTTCATATAGCACCTTCAAGCATCTACAGCTAACTGATCTTTGTGGGACCAACCTCTGCTTAAACAGTGATGGGGAGATCGGATCTGAAATTATTCAGAAAGATCTGAATCGTTTACTCTGTAATAAGATAAGACCCATGTAACACCTCTCTTAGATTCAGATCCATTTCATGAAAGTGATTTTCGAAAATCTCAAAATAAATAGATAACTGAAGATAGGTTTAATGTAATCTCCATAAGCAAAGCACTTGTTTGCTTGTTTTTTCTAAAAATAGCCAAGTACAGTGGTGTCCAGAGCCACAGCAAAAATGCAGCATCTTTATTTTCCACTGTGACTGATGAGTAAGGATGCACTAACTTCCCTGGATCATAGAGTAACTTCCAATATACCACCAATAAAATCCACTTAGATAAAGCAAACTTTTGGGGCTTAAATTTTCTTGGCTTGCATTTTTGCAGACTTCTGAGACTTCATTGCTCAGCAGAGTGTATTTGTTACATTGACTGGAAGAAGGTGTAGCTGTTAAGGGTAGAAGTTTATGACGGTGAAAACGGTTCACAATTTCCCTTTTTCTTTTGTCAGCTGGAAGGCAACACTAAGCAACTTCTTTAAAACTACCTGAATTCATTGGCATTTTAGCAAAGACAGAAACTATTAAAAATTGCATTTTTATATTTTCCATTTTAAAATTTTAATTTATATAAAAGATTCTAATTCACCTTAACAGTTTCTGTTGTGTGGCTTGGTTAATAGGCAAGAAGATTTCCTAGCGCTACAGTTTGGTGTGTTTGGGTTGAAAGCCTTCACAGCAAAAGAGTTCACAGCTTTCATCTAGAGCAACAGCGAACACTGCAGATTTTGCAGGAGTACTGGCAAGTCCACGTTATTTCTGCTGAGCAGTTGTTAAGATTGTTTTGAGACCTGATGAGTACCTGGTGTGTTTTCTCAGTGTCTTAAGCCCCACAATTGACTGTTCTTTGTATATGAAAAAACATAACGAAAAGTAATATCAGAGGTTTTAGTTGTAGCATTGCTTTGAGTCTGCATGTGGAAGACTCTCTGAGATAACCACTACCTTTGTTTTAGAGGTATTTCCACGCTGCCCATATGCTGTTTTTCTTCAGGCCTCTTAAGAGCTGCTTATGGCTGCTGTGGATGCTTAACTGATGGTATTGCCAAAAATTTCCCAATGGCTAGAATAACTGCACAACCCTTAAGTCTTTAGTATGAGTCAGGACAGATCTTTAACTGGCTGGTGAAACTTGTGATTTTTGTGACTTTGAAATGAAGAAGTGGGAATATTAAGCACGGACCTTGTGTGCGTGAGGTGTAAACAGTTTCTCCTGTTGGCTTGTAATGGTATTTCTGGGATTTCATTGTATCAGCAATGCCAGGAAAAGCATCTACTAATAGCTAGCTAAACTTTAAATAGTTAGGATCTTCCAGTAATGACCTTAAAATAGTTTCTCGAGCTCTGAGCTCTGCAGTGACAATGTTTTTTCCTGCACCCCACTAGTCACGGCCATTATAAACCATACTTAATATTCTTAACGTTGTACCAGTTTGCAGGAGGAGCATGCGAGGTTCTGCACGTGCTCTGGTGTTTCAAGTTGAAGTAGCTGATGAGTGACAGCGTCGTTTTGGTTTTGTTGAACAGGATGTTTGATTTTGATAAGGTTTTTCAGATTTTAGGAGGAAAGTTTTATGAGCATGGCCAGTTGACTCAGGCAGGGTAAATGCTTTTGAGACTCCCCCCCCCCCCCCCCTTTTTTTTTTTTTTTTTTTTAACATTGGTGGAGAAGTGATTCTCAAGTGACACTAAAGCTGAAATCCTGAGGGAGTTTTAATAATATCTTCATGATATATAATGAAAATAAAAAACCCACCTGTTTTTTTTCGTTAGAGACTACAATGCAGATCATGTGCTATAGCCAGATTTTGTTACGTGCAACAAAAGCAAAGTTTTTAAGGCACAGGCTTTCTGATGGTGCTGATTTTAATGGCGCCTTTCTAGTATCAGCCATCTGATAATCTTCAAGGAAAAAATTTACATCTTGATGTCCTCTCTGCATGTCCTTGCCTTGCTGTTATCTGTGGCAGTGCTAAAAAGGGCCATGCTCGTCTTGTGTCTGTTAGGGTCTCCCCCAGACATTAATATTTATTCTTTTTGCAGTATCTGTTTTTAAAACATCAACTCAGAACCTAAACTTGTTTACAAAATAACCAAGATAACCTTCCAAAACAGATTGTTTTGAGATGCTTGTATATCGCTTTGATTCATGAAAAAAAATATTTCCTGAAATGCTCACCATTTCAATTGACAGATGATAACATGACATCTTTATTTAACTCATGTCAGTATTTTTCAGCTTTCTGCGATGGTGTATCCATAGATACTTCCCAGTGGAGGAGGTAGACCCCTTAACTTTCTCATACTTGCGAAGTAAAATAAAATGTATGAATATGCTTTTCTTCATTGCTTTAAGCAAATCATTGCAAGTATTTTGCAGGCTCTGCAGACAGCAGAATGGAAACAAGTGACTTAACTCCTTAGATTTGCTATTCTTGGGTCAGCAGAGATGTTGGGGAAACCTTGCAGTGAGCTGTCAGAAAGCACTCTGGCCATACTCCGGAGCCTTTAATATTGCTGTAGCCCTTTCAGAGGGCTTAGTCAAAACTTTATAGGGAAATTATTTACAGGAAACATGATGCTGCACTGCTAAATCAAGTTGGCAACTCTCATCGTGCTAGATTTATAAGTTGTTGTGGATAACATATCTTCTGTATGTCAAATTGGAAATAGGATGTAAGTATTCTTAAAATGGAAAAATCTGTTTAGCGCCACATGAAGTCCTCATTCAACGTTGTGTGATGTTCGCTGTTGAATCTGAGAGCTTTCGAGCGGTTTCTGAAAGGGGTACCATGCTGCTGACTGGACAGAAGTTAATGACGTATTTCTGTTCTCATAGATTCTTAGTATGAAGCACTGGTTCATCTCTCTCCTGAGAAGACAAGATTTGGGCAAGTGGAAGAGCAAAAATTATTTCAGCTGTTGACTTCCAATACTTATTAGTTAAGGACTTTTTTGTGCAGGTAACTTTGCAACCTTGTGAAGTTACTTTATGAATTACAAGACCGTCTTATCCAAACTGCTGTAGAGATCTAATACTTAAATGTTGCTTCTTATAAACAAACGAAAATGGTGATTTATTCTCTTCACTTGGTGAAAGGTTTCATAGCTTGGCAAAATGCTAATGATTATCATTTTAAATTGCTTGTGTTGCGGGTCTTTAGGTGAATAACATGGCAGATAAATTTGGCATCCCTTTTGAAGTCCATTTTCCATAATGACTGAATTTCATTTTGAAGTAACCTTACTGGCATGTGTTGTGAAGTTCACAAACTGTCCCTCAGTAATACTCCTCCGTGTGGGACTCCTCCTGGTTTTCACAGTTGAACTCGATTTGACAGTAGATCTCATCCCATCCTTTTTGTTGACTCAAGGTGTGACTGAAGATGCAGATCCTTTCATCACATATTCAAATGGATAGTTTCTGACTGTAAAATAAGTCTGGCTTGTGCCCACTCAAAATTTGCTGCCAAACATCTCAGGCTACCAAGCCTAATGTTTAAATTAACTCTTGCAATTCCAGCTTTTTGTACAAGAGGAGTGTTTTAAGTGCTAAATCCCAAATTTCCATGATACAAGAATGATTTCGCTTTTCATCATTTAGGGTTTTACTACTTCAGATTTGCTGCAGTAAACAACTTTTTGATGCAGGGTGATTCTAGTATCTCACGGAGCAACTAATGATGGCTTCTAACAAGTGTTTTGTCTTTTAATCAATTAGCTAATATGAACTATAGACTAAGTCTTTCAAATAAAATTAGTTAAAATATTTGCAAGTCATTTTTTCAAGCGTATATATATGTTCTTAAACTGGCTACAAATGCAGGTTGTAATGCTTACCTTTCTATATAGAAACTGGTCTGAAGCCCAGAATGTGTGGAACACATTTCTCATCATATTCCTAATAAATCGGAGGAATTTCAAAATGCCAGCCCGTTATTACCAGACTGGTGCTTTTTCTATAATAGGGAACTAGCAACTAATATGTCTTCTGTCAAGTTTAAAAATAGCGCTACATCTCCCATTACCACACCTATTAGTTCCCTATCCACTTGGAGATATTCTAAGTCAAGTATTGTTCATCTGTTTAAACCTAATGTAAGCCTTCAAGTTCATCAATATTATGAAATTTATAGTAATAGGTACAGTACTGGAAAAGATGAGTCTTGTAAACTGTCTTGAGCCTTCAAGCACTGTAAACACAGTCCAAATATGTTGGATAAAACCAACATACCATTAAAGAACATTATCAGTCTCTGTTAAAGTAAGTTATCATTATTCCAGGCTTTTGAATTACATGGCAAATGGGAGCTTATAATTAACTGTTAAATCAGAATAACTAGTTTTCTATCAAATACAATTGCTAACCTTGCATTTTCAGGTTATACTCTCGTGTTAGATCTGTACTAACTTTTTTTTTTTCCCCAAAAAAATCCTGTCACTGCCTGAAGAGCTAGCCAAAATAATGTTAGAACTTTTTGTGAAGATAGTTGATTGTTTAATATCTACTGCTCTGCAGCATACTCATGTTGACTTCAGTAGATCTATTGGGACCATTAAAGGGAGGAGGCAGAAGAACAAGCTCTGTGGAAGAGTAATGTGGTTTGCTGGCAATGGGTAGTTGTGGCTGTAGCTGTTTTGCTGGCAGAGCTTGGCCCTGGTTCTCCATCACACCTCTTCTTTGCCTTTTCCCCTTCTCCTTTGGCTTAGAAATCAAGAAAACTTTCTCCTAATTAAATATTAAAAATACTTAACTTTGCCTTTGTTAATCTGAACTCACAAAAATAGTTTACAGACTATTTAGTATCCCTGATGCCCTATTCTGAGTAGTACTTAGTCCCATGTATACCACTTAGTAGGTCAACTAGAGACATACAAACCAAGTTGTGTCTTGTAATTGCTGTTCACAACGTACTGGGAATCAGGAGATCGGCCAGTGAAATGTCCCTGAAAAAATGTCTTTTGAGTGCCGTGCTCCAAAGGGGGATGGACGTATGCTTCCCCACCGAGGTAGTGTTGGCTGTGTGTGGTTTTGAGTTAACTATAAATGTGATACGCAGATGTTTTTCTCCACTGGAAAAAAAATAAATTGCAATAATTTACTTTATTCAGTATGGATTAAGATCTTCAGAGATGTTGACTGAGGATGGCTAGAAGTATAGATACAAAGTATTTATGACAGTCTTTGACTATGTCAGGAAAGAAGGTGAAAAGAAAATTCTAAGGTTTTTTTTTTTTTGCTTTTCTGTAGCTGAAAAAACCCCAGATTTAATTTACAGCAAGAAATGATGAAGGTCATTAGTGCCTTTGCCTAGATAAAATAATAAAACAATTTAAATACTGAGTTTTAAAATGCATACTCTGCATATGCATTAACAACTTTTTCATAAGGATTGATAACAACATTGTTTAGTTAGCATGCATGGGATAATGTGCCGATTTTACAGCATGTTACTTTCTAAATATGTAAACTCCAAAAAGGAGCCATTACCGTCTCTTGTGTCAGGGCGGCTCTGGATTAATAGCTGTGGGACATCTTTAAACTGTAACTTTCAATTCTTGCTGTTGCGCTTCAGGCTCGAAAGCACAGATGTAAGGACTGAACCTGGTGATCCTCGCAGTTTGCTTTTTAGTTAAGATCAAAACAGTTCTTTAAAAACTCTATTGTTTGCAATTCTAATTGCATCATCTCAAGCGCTGCTGTGCTTCTCACCTATATGGGATGCACACCTGCCCCACGCTCTGATGTGCGAGCGTTTTGAGGAATGCAATTCTGAGAATAAGAAAAAAAAAATCAATAATTGTGTAAAGTGTATTACAAGCAGCTGATTTTTCAATATATGTGTATTTACGGTAATCTTAAAATAGTCCATAGACAAGTAACTTAGCAGTCCTTTAAGCAAGTACTTCAAATAAGTATCATAAATAAGTCTTACACTAAAAGGGATTTGAAGGCAGAGTTCCCAGATGGGGAATCCTTACCTGAGACCACTGGGACTTATGCCATTTTCTCCCATTCACTCTTTTTATTTCTGGCTGGGAATTGATTGTCAATGTAACGAAGACAGTCTTTGCAAAACAGATACGTAGATCATAAGCACAATAAAATTAAATGTTGTGTTTTAGTGTTCAGTGAAACAAAAGCAGGCAGTGCAATCCATACAGGTTTCAGTGTAGACAGCGTTTAGCATCCTTGGTGCCTGCGGGTAATACTGGGTTTTGGCGTTCTGTAGGTTTTTGCAACTCTCAGGTTGTGTGGATGGGACAGACTGTGGTTAATGGGTGTCACCAGTAAATTAATATTAGTGCTGATGCAGACATCCAAGTAAAGGTGAGCGATTTTGGTTTACCGCATTCTCAAAAGAAGTAGAGACTTTTTTGCTTTTTCCAGTTGATTTATATAACAGATAAATTAAGTGGCATTCTTGCTTTGTGCACTTACAGAGTTTAGTAATGACAAACCTTAGAGCCGGTACTTTTGGGTGATCTAAATACGAGGTAAATTTTGGTCAAACATTAAGATGTGATTGTGTTTAAGGTATAGCTCTGGGGTTTCGGTGAGTCATTGTCATGAGTGGGAGGGTAACGCAGGCTCTTTCAATCTAGGTTTGTGTGTGTGTATTCGCCGCATCCACCCTTCGGGTGGGTGCGTATTGTGGGGCTGGGAGGGAGAAGGGGCAGAGGAAGAAAGGTAAAGACCCTGTAACAGTCCTTTGGAAAATCCCATTTGATCAGAATGTGGAACGTGAAAAGTTTTTGCCTGTATTAGGTATTACGGTGTGCTTATCGGAAATAATCAAAGGTTATAAGTATGTTTATGTCCACAATGCGTACCTGCTGTGTTTTGTAGTTGGTTGAGTTATAAGATACTGAACCACGTGTGCTCTGGATACGGTGGTGGAATAAATTTCTCATACGTGTGGGACTGTGACCGTTAAAACAATCATTACTGAAACCATATACCTTATTTCCTGTAACTAATAGCAGCTCTCTACCTATGGAATATATTAACAATTATTCCTTTGGTTTTGGATTGTTGCTCAACTATTTTGTTGGACAGATATTTAAACATGATCTGTAATTTATGTTGTCTGAATACGTCAGTGAACGGAGCTAATTACGGCTTTCTGATGCGAGCTACGCTGATGTTTGTGAAACCACACTTCTGTTTATAAGACAGAGTGAATGTATGTTCTTTAATAAATCACGGAAAATGATGAGTTTACCTAGGTTGGTTAACAAAAATACTTTAGTTGGTGTTCACCTAGAGTTTAAAAAGAAGGCATGGTTTCTGTGGCTAGTTGAACAGTTAATTCTTCCATGCCATTAAAGTAAATGTTTATTTATTACTCTGCATAGTACTCAGAATTTCTTTTAAAGGAAAACTGTTGTATCAAACAGCAGTGGCCCATTTAGGGACTCCATCAGTTGCCATTTTGCTGCAACGTGCTCACCGTGCGGTAGGGCTGAAGCAAATGACAAAACTCCTGGATGAATGTCACTGTGAGATGCTGGCTTTGAGACAGCACCTAATTACCTACCTAAATTTCTCAGTGCTTCAGTATACCTCTGTATTAGTCAGGTCACTTTTGACACTGTTAGCACTTGGAAGGACTTTCTTCTTCCAGATAATATCTTAGTAATGTATATCCTGAAGAAGGTGCTGCTACATACGGTGTAGGCAGAGTAACAGATTTTCAAAGCAAAGGGTGCTGCAGCCCCGTGGATGGGGTTGAGCTGTCTGAGGAACACCCAGGATTGCTGGCTCCAGAGAGGAAACACTGTAATGAGAAAGGGGAAACGGTTCTGTTTTTCTAGTATTTGTTGTTTTCTTTGAAATGGGGGAAAGAATACCTGGAGTGATTTATATTTAATTGAGGATTGCATTCCATCAGATAGGGTGAATGTTCTCAGGCCGTTTATCAGCTGTGTCTTTTCGAGACCTCCGAGGAGTATATGGTACATATTTACCTTAACTTGGCTAGGTCAAGGGAAATAAAGCAAAAATAATAGATGTTATTTTTGTATGTGAACAAAACTGGAAGTCATGTGGGTGAAATATGAGGTAAATGGCTGTGTCCTACCTCCTCTGTGCCTTTTGAATACAAGAAATTATTAATGTGTATATATAATTTCCTTTGCATTATCAGTGTATCTTTTTAAAACAGAAGACTTTTCATTGCTCCAGCTTAATCAACCCCTGAAGTCGACATGACATATATTGTATTGCCATTATTCTTTAGTAGTTTCATATTTTGGTAGCATCTTGTAAAAAAAACAAAACAAGAACAAAGCATGCCATGTACTGCTCCTTATATAACATTTTTTCTAAATTGAATATGATGTGTATTGCTGGTAATGTATACAGATCATATGACACTGGAGTCCTACAAATGCTAGTGAGGATTTTAGTGAGCAGTACCTACATTTTTTGGGGGAGCGAGAGTAATGTAAGAAAGCCTTTGAGCTTCAGATTGTCTCTGAAAAATGTGTCATTGCTGATTTTCACCCTTGCGTGCTGCTGCCATGGGGTCAATGAGTGTTATGAAGAATTACATAGCGAGAGCCATCTAACACCCACTCCATGATGCATCCACAATTTCAACGCAGTTTCCTGATGTAAGTAGCCAAAGGGAGTTTATTGTATGGCAATATTTGTGTAATATTTGCATAACGCGTTTTTATTAATAGATCTAAAGGTAGGATAAATGCAGAATAACCTAAATGTCAGGATCTCTAAGCAAGAAGGAAACCTAGAACTGAAAAAGTGTCTTACCGTCAGCATGTACAGTCATTCTCTGTCCCCATAAGGGACGACGTACAGTGAGAACTGTTGCAAAATAAAACCAAAGAGCACATTGTCGATTCAGCTAAACCGAGTGATAAAAACCGGTTTCGGAACTAGTCTGGTGAAGTGCAATTTGATCAGATATTTCATGAACGGATTACTTTATAACTGATACCGCTAATGATTTGTAAATTAACTGCAACGCATTCTCCCTGAGTGACTGACTCAGTGGCATTTACTAACTTTTCACGTACCCGTTTTTTTAGGGGCTGAATTTGCAAAACACTTCCCTCTAGTCCTTTGAGTTAAATTTTCGGCGACATTTGATGACAAGCGTAGCATGATTAATTACAAATTGTTCTTTAGGTGAATAGTGCATATTCTAAAACACAGCTTGTGTTTTTATAGCAGTTATTACCCTGCAGGCTCCAAAAGGGCTTTGGAGTAGAGAGTATGATTTCGGTTACATCATTGTAAATTCAGAAAACGTCAGTGATCTCAAAAGTGTGATTTTTGAAATTAGGTCAGTGGAAAAGAAATCAGAATCTGCTTTGCTACCTGAAAAGAAGCAAGCTCCAAAATGGAGTGAAGTCTCTGCTTCCAGAAGGCTATCCTTTTTCTTTTGATAGGAACATATTTGTCAAAAAAAAAAAAAATTATTTGAAACAGAACGGGGGAGTGAATAATAGAGCAAATTATAACCTGAATCCAGACTGGATTATGGCAAGAAATCCAGAGCACGGAATACTTTGTCACTTGCTGATAGATCTGTGGTGACCCAGCAGATCTACACTGCCGTTTCAGCTAACACCATGATGGGCCAACGGCTCAAAGCTATCTAGAGGCTTCTTACATTTTGTCTCCCAATTAAATTTATTCAGTGTTTGGATTTTTGTTGCTGGCTAGTTGATCTTTCGATAGCTACAGTACACTTGTAAGGTTTTGTTTGTTTGTTTGTTTTCTACCTTCTGATTACAGAATACTGATTTTTTTAATCTGAACTTGAATTTAACTGAATTTCAAGGTTGAGATGATGATTGAGATTTTCTGGAGAGTGCGTAGTTCTCTGTTGAATTCTCACTTCTTGTCACCAGAGGCTTTGAGAAGATAAGGATTACAGTCTGAAACCACTAGCAATTACAGGTCAGGAAATGGATGTACAGTCTTGCAATATACAGCATCAAACACGAAGCCTGAGCAAATAAGTTTAAAGAGAGTCAGTTCTCCCTTGTTAGGGTATGTTGAGAAGGAAACCGTGAGGGAGGCAGTCATGGATGGTGAATACCTTTCAGGGTTTTGTTTTCAACTTTTGTATGTGATGGTTTTGCTTGAAGCATCTGAAAAGCAGCTTTTCAGTACCCCAAGTCTGTGACTCATGAAGGAGATGAGCAATAGTCACAAGGTTTTCATCTTTCCCTTCGCTTTGGGCAGCACGTTTTGCATCCTGTTTGTGAGCAGCTTTGTGGCTTCTCATCTGAGAGCTTCCTTAAGCCTGCGATAAGGTTCTCTTCCAGCCATTTTGGAGTACTCAAAAAAAAAAACCAACAAAAAAAACCCCAAACCAAACCCCAACAAAAAACCAAAAAACCCAACCCAAAACCCTCAACATGGTTTTCATCTCTTGTAGGGTCCGAGCGTGTTGCTTGGGTGGTGGTCCCAGCTCCCAGTGATGCAGGAGAGAGTCCCGAGGGGATGCTCAGACTGCATCTCCCCAGGCTGCTCTCTGGCTTTAAGTCACCCAAATTACCCTTAGTAGCAACTATAGGGGCTGAAGTGTGTTTGAGTTGTTCTTTAGTTTTATCTAGGAAAAGGGGGCAAACCTATGTAAAAATGAATAAGCTACTTCCTAAGCTATGGAAGAATTGTATGTATTTAAGAATGAGTGTGTAAAGTAAAGCTGCTTTTAAATATCTGATTGAAAACAAAACAATAAATTCAAAATACAGGTTTTTAAGTCCTGCACGCTTTGATTCATTTAAAAATTACAAACAGTATCTTTTAATGGTTGAAACTAATAGGTGTGATAATTTTGTCATCGTAATTGCTAAGTAGTTTTTTCTGAAGTAAACTCATTAATATAATATGAAGGATTAATTTCACGGGAAAAATGACGACACTGTAATGCCTTGCAATATCTTTGCGCTTTTTCCAATATATTTTTCTTAAATAATAATAAAAAAGTATTTCTAAAGTAAAATATTTCTCTGTTGTCATTTTCAGAATCCAAACAGTTCTGAAGTATTTGGAAAATGAGTGTTCTTCTCATTGAAGCCTTTTATGGTGGTTCCCACAAACAGCTGATGGATCTTCTCCAGGAAGAGCTACAAGAAGACTGTGTCCTCTGTACACTTCCTGCCAAGAAGTGGCATTGGAAGGCACGGACTGCCGCTCTTTATTTCATGCAAACAGTGCCAACGAGTACTAATTACAGGTAACCCAGGGACTGAATAATTTCTAAGCTCAAATTACAGGGAGGCCTTCAACCAGGTCTCTTGAGCTGAATCTTTGGTTATGTGCATGCAAGCATGTATGCGCAAGCAAATGGAGATTTGCAGTGGACAATACAAGTTGTTCTTCTTGCATTGACTTCTTGGGGTTTAATTGGGAAATTACTGCCATGTTTTAGAGTTTCCTAGACTGTTTTGTCTTGCATCGGTAGTCCTGGAGAGTCTCTAAGAGTGCAAATATATGGATACCTGTTTGTGTATATGTGTATACGTACATCTTATTTTAAAATAATTATCAAGTGAATTCGGTAATACTGAAAGGTTTAAACTGCGCTTCACAGATCAGGTTGAAAGATGGCACAGATGTGAATGCCGCAAGCTTCCTCACTTGCAGTATCACGATGTATCTATTAGCAAGTCTGATTTATCAGTGTACTACTCAGCTGACCTGGAGGATTAAGGGAGCAGTTTTATCTTAATGACGGTCCGGTTCTGTAATGTGCCAGCAACTGTGGATGTCAATTATGCATTTATGTAAGTGGCAAATTTCTATCAGCTAGAACCTGGACTGATAAAAGCAGACTATTTAGGTCAACAGATAGCTATCATGTAGTGAGAATCAGTCACTCCAGAACCAAGCTGTCTTTAAAACGAGCAATTTTGCTTGGCCTACCTGATCAGTTGAGATGTGGTAAGATGATTGTCTCGAGCAGGGACATATCGCGTGGTGCTGTACGTGCTCCGCTCGGGGCATGCAGCAGAGCATCACGGCGTGGGTAGTAAATGAGCACTCAGTTGACTTTGCACCTTCGTGGAGAGAGCCTGTTCGTGCATGGGGATGTTTGAGCACAAGCAGCTGCTTTTCAGCAACAGAACAAACTTCAGCAGGACTCTGAGCACACCTAAATGATGTGCTAACTAGTTACAGTTCAGAACTGGGTCTGGTACTTGTTACCAGGAGCAAGTAGACATCGTCGACTGGGGAAGCAATATGATTTTTCAAGAATAGATCTTGTGCGATAGAAGGCTGTGTTTGAACAGTGTTGCCCCAAACATGTCTAATCCGTTTTGGGATGCATACGATATAAATGTCCGCACCTTTTCTGTGCCTGCTTCTGGCTTGCATTTAAAATAAGCTACCATCCCAAGCCAAATGTTATAATTAATTTTCCCCGGTTTGTCTTGTGCGAGGCATTTAGCGTTGGTTTCCTATAGCTTTCCTTTTGCAACAATTTTGTTTTGGAGGAGTGTATATGACAAACTGTTATGTAAATTTGTCTTGTATCGCAACCACATCCTCCAACGCATCGCAATGTTATCTGTGTTCCTTCAAGGTCAGCAGCCCAAGCTGTCCAGCACTAACTGTATTAAACTAATCAGACATCACTCATAGACATACACTTCATTAGTTTTAACTTACAGTTACACTGACCTAAGATAACTTAACTCCAATTTGTCAAGTAACCTGCATCTTGGGGGGAAGGGGAAGGGAATGATGACATGCCCCCCCCCCCCCCAAACCCCCCAAAAAAAACAACCCAACAAAACCCCCCTCAACCCAGCAGCTTGAAAACTCACTTGAAGTTAATAAACTTGCAATCTGTCATAGACTTATGTGCAAATATAACCTTTACTGACAGCAAATAAATCTGATATAACCAATCGAGCAACTTAGAGAGGAAAGCTTTTTCTTTGCTGTTGCTGTTAAGGTTTGATCAGACAGAATCAAATAGTCAAAGTTGACAAAGGTGCAATGTTTAAAAAAGAGTATGTACCTTATCCTGGCAGGCAGGATAAAATTTTAGGAACAAGGGCTGATGTGACTGCTGAGAGGAAAACTGATTAGAGGTACCTTCTACTTTACTTGCACATTTTTAATGTTTGTTTTGTAATTGAATGTTTCAAGTATTTTATTAAATTGAAAGTATAAGTGCACCAGACTACAACCTAATGAGGCTGACTACTCTCTCCTATTAGAAAAAGCATTGATTAAAATTAACATTGATTCTTCTATTTCTAGCTTGCTAGTAACCACTAAAGATCTGCTTCCCAGGTAGTAGTTTAAGACAAAATTCTCATTGCAAACTGGCAGGAGTGTGTGTTTTGAATTACATATTTACATATTTCAACCTTCTTCTGAGGTCATGGGAAATACCAAATTTGCATTATTTATAATATTGACATTATTTGTGGAATAAAAATTTTCTTTTACAAGTGATTTTCATAAATGTGACACTTCATAAATACCTTTTTTCTATTTGTGCGTTTAATAATACAGAAAGGTCACAAATATTTCGAGTGCAAACACTTTTGGTGACAGATCTGCATTACTAAATTTTTCTTTTCAAACTGTATTTTAAGATGCTGTTATGTGTGAGGAAAAAATACTGATGCGAATAAGTATGATACTGCTATACATCTATACAGCCGCAGTATATATACATTTTCAAAGATCTATACTTTTATACATACAAGCTGATTAGGGGAAGGAAGCAGGTCTGTTAGTTTTCAAGTGATGCTCAGTGAGTTAAGGAACAGTCTAAAAAGTGCTTTTGAAGCAGAGTATACGGTGCAGAATCATAGATGTTAAATTCAGATACTCTGCAGTGACCAAAGGGTTTGTGATGAACTTGCAAATACTTTTATTGGAGGAGAGACATGTACTCCCTTGAGCAAGAATTAAAGCTGAATTGGTAACCAGCGGTGCATCTAACATTACTTTTGTGAACCATGCGGCCGATACCTTGGTGTGTGATAAAATGGTGTTCCCGTGCAAAACCAAGGAGATCTACCCAAAATTGTCACAGGGAGAAGATGTCCTCACCCTTCAAGGGGAACACATGCAGCTATTTTGGAAGGTATCGGACACTTAGTATTTTATCTGCAACGCTGCATAGATTTATATTAGTTCCCTGATGCAAAGGCTGTGCTGTGTTTCTCTAGAAAAAACATTGCTTTTCTGTTTTCATGGCTTCATTGTGCAGTGTGTCGTTAAACCAGCTCATGTCTTCATTCATCTCCTTAAAGGAGGACAGACGCCTTGATGAATGGGGAAGATGAGGCACACAGCAAGTCCCTCCAACTTGGAAGGCCATAAGGAGAGTTTTTAAAGGTGGCTTACTTGGCCACTACACTTGAAATGGTCTAATATATTGATGTACAGCAGCCGTAGAACTGAGCGTTTTTAAGAGCTTTCTTAATTGCTATACAGAGGCTTACATGATTTTTCCTTAATTGAAAAGAAGGTGTCTGTTTGGATGTTGCATTAGTAAGAGGAGTTTCATCCTTGTGGCAATTTCCAAATCACAGCATTTGAAATGTACTGAAAAAGGGCAGAATTACTGTCTGCTTTCTCTAGACAAGCTTTTCAACAATTACAGAGTTTTGTTAGCAGTTGATGGAATATTATCATCTTCATTCCGTAAATTAGGAAGGCCCAGCAGAGAGATGTGACCTCCTCACGCTGCTGGCAGTCTGCAGAGCTGCTGCGTTGTCTGCTTTGTCTCCCAACTTGCTTCAGACAGCTTAAACTCTTTGATAAATGTAGGTGTCTGATCTTGTCTAAGGTTGTTTTCCATAGCACACAGTGACTCTTCAGTAATTCTAGAAAGCATGTAACAAAAAAGAATTTTTTTAGCCTTTTTTTCGTCTTAATTCAAGGGAAGTTCTTAAATTCGAAAATACTGTTGCACAATTTAATGGAATTAAAAAAAGGGTTGCTTTTCTTTTTTCTGTAATTCGATTCTTTATTACCATGAACAATCTTTTACATTTCAAATAATAAACCAGTTGATATGACACACTAGACGAAAGCATTTTATATTTTAGGGACTATCCTCTACAGAAAGTAATTCAAAACCAAAAAAGTTAGTTGTATAAGACTTAGATCTGCAAAACAGGGAGACTAAATGCAGTGTAGCTTCCAGTTTGTTTTAATAGCACTGCTAGATTATTTTAAATATATATATATAAATATTATGTGTAACGTTCAGTATTGCCCCCCAGGTAGCTGTTCATATGAATAAAGATTTTATTTGTAACGGACTCTAGCCCTGAAATACCCCTAGGGTAAATGTTAGCATATATATACGCCTTGATATTTGACAACTATATTTTAAAGACAAACTCTATGCTTTTTACATTTTACAAAAGAGAAAACAAATCATTGTTTTCAATTAATAGTGCTCTGGGAAAAAAAAAAAAGCACAAAACAAACAAAACTGGGAGATATGGTGTTCAGCAATGTCTAGTATATTCCAACAGTATATAATGTAGATGTGGGGTTTGTTGGGTTTTTTTTTAAATAACCTGTGAAGACTACTAGATTTAAAATTGTTTCAGATGTGATGCTTTCATTCGGTTCTATAAGGAGAAAATGTGTTATTATAGAGTGAATTCTTTACTAACTGATGGACTGGTGTTGCCTGAATGTCTTCTTAAAAACGGTGTTCCTGTAAATTTTTATTCCAGCGAGTAGTTCAGTCTCACTGAAAACATAACACAGCTTGCATGTGTGAGCATTGGTAAGGTAGAGTACTTACTGTTTTCTAGATATTTTCTTTTCAAAAAAATATCTGCAAGTAATATGTCCTGGGGAAGATGTTTGAAGATGTGAACTGAAGCAAGGCAGGGCGAATTTCAGCCATTTCATTAAAGCTGAATACATAGATGCCCATTTGTGCTGGGAACATTTCTGTCTTTTTCCATTGTTATGTCAAATGCTGGAAGTGCAGCTTTATATAATCTTTGTAGGAAGTGGAATTATTTTCCCTGCATTAGAGGCCTTCCCAGCATTTGGCCCTAATAACACTCAGGTAAGAAATAAATAAATTGTACGTGTGAGTAGTACGTTAGTTAAATAAAAGATGACCGTGTACCTGCAATTTAAAAAAAAAAAGTTTACCTGATACTATTTGGGGGGGGGGGGGGGGGGGAGCATATTTTGTGCTGTTTGCTTCTGTATATAGGTGAATAAAACTTGAATCTCATTTATGGTATCGACTTCTAAGAATGTGTATTTGGGTCTTATTGCTCAACTTCATTACATTTGAAGATGGGATGTGGCTCACCTTCTTGGAATTGCTGAATAATTTTCTGCCCAGAGCTTTTCTTAGTTTCATGCCATTTCTTTGTTATTCTGTGTAAAGTTAAGAAGTGTTTGTGCGTTTTAACTGCATTTTTATGCAGTTTTAGGTCAGATGCAGTGGACCGTGCTCCTAGAGAATAGGCTGGTGAGTTGTGCTTTGTACTTTAATCAGTTGATACAAAGGGATGAAGAAATAAGGTGACTAAACGTAATAGCCATCACTCTCTGAAGACGGGTTTCAGATCTCATCTTTGATTAAAAACAACACGTGGGCGTAACTTACTCATTTCTATAGCCTCACTGACGGATACAAATAATGACGTTCTTACCTTGCTGTAGAGATGTCCAAAGGAGGGTACAGGACACGCTGCTTTGTCCCGTGCTGCCCTTTCATGCTCCCTAGCTGAGTAAAGGGTCATTACTTCTTTAATTTCATTGGTGCTAAACTTGCGGTTTTTTTTTTTAAACAAATCAGTTACGTTCACCAAGGTTCGTTCACATGGGCTTGTGCAAACGCGTACGCGTTCGTCCTTCCCACGCTTTGAACTAGCTGGTTGGGAGCTAGATTCGCACCGGGGGCCAGATGGTCGTCCTAGCGCCGTGTCGAGCCTAAACCAATAAACCCCAGCGAGATACGAGACACAGGCACCATGTACTGACTTAAACAACTTTGTGACTTCTGACCAGAGCTGGCTGGTGTCCAGCCAGCTTAAAGTGTAAGCAAAGAGAATATACGTCCATATGGAACAGCATGAAGCTCCACCACTTATCACAGATGATGCCCTCCACTTCTGTAGCCCCGGATAATAGAGGGTGTCCCAGCCTGAATAACGGGTGTGAAATTCCCACCGAGGAGGGAGAAGCTTGGAGGCCATCTGATGCTGGAAGTACATAACGTGGGAACGTACGCATAAAGCTGGGTTTTGTGTGATTTAGGTTAATATTGCCCAAAATCTGTTCTGAAAACTTCTTCTGAAAATGTTATTGTTCAAAGTAAACAAACTTTTAAAGAAAAGCATATAATCAAATGTATTTGAGAATGATTTTTATCAGAACACTAATATAAAGCAGTGCTTTGATAAAGTTAACAAAAGGAAAATGTTTAAATTCTATAACGAATTTATTTATTTTTTTTTAATTGGGAAGATACTATAAATAAAGGTAGAAAATCAAGTAATCCAGCAAAAAAATGTATCCAGTAAAAGTTAGGTAATCCAGTAAAAAATGAAGTAAGGTCTAAGGGCAAAATCATTTCATATTGAGGATAACAGCACTGCTGTGGTTTCTCTGCTCACAATTAGACTGCTAAAATTCACTTTGCAGTAGGACGGAGAGAGGCTGCCTGAAAGTTTTCATGAAGCCGCTGAAGGAGGTGGGATCTCCTTTGTCGGGCAGATTAATTACCTTGCTGCCGCGGCGCAGAGCGGCCAGAAACAATGTTCTGGTGCACAAAGTCCTTGTACAGTACGGCGATTTGAGAGCAAATTTTTTTTTTTTTTATTCTTAGGTCTGGCTGCGTAAAAACTCAGGGGGGAGGAATCCAGTAACAGCAACAACAACAAAATATTTTAAGAAACAGGACAAATAATTTTCTGAGTAAACTACCTGAAATTTATTCAGGCAGACAGCAATGTGATCTTAAACATTCACTTTGCATTAATCAACTTTGCCTCAGATAAAATGCTGGCAGATGGTAGCTATTCATTTTAAAAGTGACAGGTTTTTTTTACGTTTTTGTGTGGAAAACCCCACATGCACTCTTCCCTCCAAAAACTTTAGTTGTTTAATTTGTCCAACATGCTTTTTTTTTTTTTTTTTTTTAAATACAATCCCGTTATTAGGCAATTTCACGATTTGGATAGTTAAAAGAGGTTTTAGATTAATTTAAATGCAGGCTCCTTCCTTTGAAGCCAGTGGAAGTATATATATGATCTCAAATTTGGCAGAAATAAGATGGGAATGATGAACACGATGCAAGGAGAAGTGCAGGACCGGGAAGGACGCTGGTTGGGACTGCTGGGTGATCTGTAGAAAGTGCTAATGTGAAATGGCAGTTGTCCGTTTGATGTGTAAAAGATTTGCTGAAATTCCAGAAAAATATTCTGATGAGACAAGGAAAGAACAGTCTGGTTTTTCAAACCCTAGCATGTGTTTTCCTTTATATTCTCAAAGCCGGGTGAAATCCTTATTTTTCTTTCTAAAATGAATTTTATGAATCACCTGGAGAATTGATATTTACATTTCTGGCAGTAAAATGTAATGAAATTGTGCATTATGATTCAGTATTTCTACACTTAGGATTTTAATGAGTATTTTATCTGTCCTTTTAAATGGTTGCTGTGTATATATTTTATTTCTAGATTAGTTATGGATTACATTACACTTCTATTTTCAAATAACACAACATACACAGTGCTATTTTATAAATAATATGATACTTTCTACAATTCATTGTCATTCTAGTCCACAACACTCATTTGATCTTCCAAAGGGAAAGAAACAAAGCTTTTGGTATGCATCTAATAAAGAAAAAAAAAAAATATCTTTATTTTTGTTTTTTATTTTTTTTCTGTGCTGCTTTTTTCTTAATCTCAGGGTTTTTTTTCTTTTTTTCACTGAAGAAGTAAATAGTACAAATTTTGTCAGATACTTGGTTTGCACATGATTTGGATTTATAGCTTTGTATTCCGGTGTCATAACTAACTAACTTCCTTAATAACTACTCACAGCTTGGCTGGATTTTGTGAATTGATACATAATGAAAAGAAATTTTGTTATGCAAACTGTTTCTAGCAAAACAGTTTTGGGAGAAGACCTATCTTAATTTTTTTTTTTTTTTTTTTTTTTGCAAGCATTAACCTGACCCAAATACCTTGAAGTTTGAAAGTCTTGGTTCAGGTAGCTGGGGACATCTCAGCTGCCGGTCTACAACAGACCAAGAATTCGGTACCTGAGAGCTCAGGACCCTGCTCAGCTGGTTTTGCTCCCACTCGTGCCATAACTGCTCACCTTGTGTCCGTTGACTGCAACTGCCATGACCACTTGGTAGGGGGTTTCTCTGATGAGCTTGGGGGGTACAGTCTGAAAGTTCAAGCAGTATTTCTCCAGCTGCTTTTTCACGCCAGCTGTGGGCTGTTGGCATCTGCTGTGGGCATCCATGAGTTTCAGCGTGGATTTTGAAGGCACCGACCAGGGCCACGGTCACTCTAGCAAATGTGCCCTCAGGTATTTTCTGGTTTTATGTCCTTGATTCCTCTGGGATTGCAACTGTCTACAGATTTATAATGTGCACATGATTGCATAGGCAGGTGATAGCTGTTAATAGGTAACGCAACTTGATAGGGTTGTGGAGAGGTGGTAGAGTGAAGTGGTGCTCCTGGTCCAACGTCCACGGAGAGCGTTATTTCAGGGGTTTTTACTTCAGACTAAGCGTAGCCTGGTTCTTAAGGACTGAATGTCCACAAGACAAGACTGGAGTCCGTTAAATGCTCTCCGGGAGCGTCACCTCCTGGTGTAGTTTCATCTGAAGGGATCTAGTTCGTAATCTTGGAGACCACTCTGGTGAGAGCTGAGGCACGCTACGTGAGGATGGTTGTGAGATGGATGGTTGCTTCATAAATGCTCTTCTGTATCAAACTGAAATGCTAATCTAAATTGGGCCATAAAATACTTGATTTTGTGGATTATGATGTTGATTTTTCGCTAAACATGCAATATATACCTAGGCTGTAGTCCGATTACCATCTATATGCCAAATTACGGTGCAATGGAATGCGTTTAATTTAAGATGGACTTCTGACTCCCCCAAATCACCGTTTGATCAATTTATTTCCTCCTCCTCTTCCCTCTTATACTGCTCAGCCCAAGTATCTTGGAAATGATACCTGGTATTGGTATGCTTTGAATCATTATGATGATTAATTTACCCTCCCTTCAAAAAAAATACTGAAAATCTATGTAAATTTTGTCTAGTCACTTGAGTATCTTCGACAAATACAAAGCAACCGAAAGGCTTTTTTTTGTTTGTCATTCCATAATGAAGATTTTTGCAATCTCTTTATTTCCTTGGACAGTATTTTCCCTTCCTTGCCTTTGTCCTTTGTCCCTGTCTTTTCCTCCTTTCCTCCTGCACATATACTCTGATGGTCCAGTGGACACAATCATTTTAAAGAATGCTTTCCATTTCAGAGCACTTTTTTTTTTATTGTTTATGTTTATAACCTCGCCTGCTTGTTCATCATCTTTTGTTTTAGCTCTCTTAATTTCCATTTTACTTGTTGCACGCTGGAGCTTATATTTCTGTCTAATAGCAACTTGAAGGAAGAATGAAGGAAACAGCAGTGGACACAATATCAAAAGTAAATATGTGATTTTCTTTTTGCAGAAGAATTACTTGAAGAATTTATATCTGTTAACAGTATTGTTTTGAATAATTAGTATGAGGAAAGATGTATCTAGAGCAGGCCTAATGTTTCTGTCACACCAGTTTTACCTGATGTAACTACTTAAATTGTTTAAACAAATGATTTATCAAATGTTTTTTTAAAAAGGTATAAATTATTATAAGTAAAAGAATAGAAAATTTATTTCAACTTTAATTTTTGTCAGACTTTTGTGGTATTCCTACTATGAGTTTTGTTAACTTGTGTTTTCTTTAAGAGTGGTGATTTTTTTTAACATAACATATTTTACATATAATGGAGATGTTTGTCGATTTGGAATATGGAAAAATCATCTTGGAATTAAGTATTGTGTAATAACATGAAATTTTTGAATGCATATAATACTGTGTATATTATATACAGAAGAATTAAATTGAAAAGGAGTAATTTGAGAACATCTGCATTTTTTTATTTATGTAAGAGAATATCCCATTTTTAATTAAAGATGGAATTTAAGAATGATAAATGGGACCATTATCTAGTAGCAGTTAGTTTGCAGGCATTTTTTTCCTACTGTTCTGCAGATTGCTGCAGGTTTGACAGTGCCTTTGGCTTTTGTGAGCAAAATGCATTTCCTGCTCATGACAGAATAGTTGTAACTCACTAAACATGGAACAGTTATCATGCATAGCGACATCTCTATGTTTAAACCCTGAGGAGTGGAATTATTTTAAACTGTGCATATGCAGAAATTTCCTGGTAATCAATTTTATTAAAAACAACAGTTAAAAAATTTTAGATGCCAAATGAATTTGGAGAAATAGTGCTAAAGACACTAAAACTATGCAAGAAGAGGAGATGAATTTTGGGGGAAATTGTAACAAAGGATTTAGTTTGGTTTTGGTTTTTTTTGGTTTTTTTTTTTTTGGTTAAGAGTGAAATGATT
The DNA here is from genome assembly GCF_900496995.4 of Aquila chrysaetos chrysaetos. Classification (NCBI taxonomy): domain Eukaryota; kingdom Metazoa; phylum Chordata; class Aves; order Accipitriformes; family Accipitridae; genus Aquila; species Aquila chrysaetos. Next base: position 49,543,769 of record NC_044009.1, on the reverse strand, counting down.
CCTAAATTAACTTAGAAGGAGCATTTCTCTTGCTATAGCTATACTGTAATAAATTGTAGATGAGCCAAAATTAGATGTTATTTCTGAAGGAAGTACTGACGTACTCTACATTGTACTGTTTACAGTGCCAGACATAGCTTCTGTCTGCCTTGTATCTATTGACAAAAAAAGGAATGTGTGCTTTAGACCTGTTTTCCTTCAAGGGCGTCCAGTTCATCTTGACACAGGCTGAGGCTCGTGTTGGATGTTAATAGGTGGGTGGAGGTTTTGATTAGATAGATTGCAGGGGTTCTCTATGAACAGCCTATTTTGTCATATTTGGCAAGTTTTTGAAGTTTTTTGGTCTTCAGTAGTAGACTGACCTTTTTCTTGTTTGTTCTTTTTTTGACTTTAGCCCTTGAATTACTTCTTTATGCTATCCTTATCCTTGAGTAAACTTGGTTCAGAGTTATTGTTACATCCACAAGTCTTAGTTGTGTGGTAGCAAAGTGGGAGGAAAAAGAAGTTGAGTAGGTGCTTGGGGGGAGTAACTTGAGTTAGCCCAGCATTGCCATCAGGTGTTACACATCTCTTGGCATTTCTGACTCTCAGTTACCCCAGGAGCAAATAGTGACTTCATACCTGCCCTTGTATCGTACAAGTCATGCCTGCTGACCCTCCTGATTTTGCCTTTTCTCTCCATTACTTTCACAAAACTTCAGGACCCTGATTGGGAGAGAAGTGCAGTTGTCCCAGGTCAACTGACCGTTGTGTTTACTGGTTGCTTGAGATGATGTCTTTGAGATATCAGTCCAGAGACCTATATGAAAGAGGACTTGATAACAGAGTCGTCGTAGCTAGCTACTCTAGACTGTTGCATTACCATCTACTCAAGGCTGTACAGGTGGAGTCTGGTTTGCAGTAGTTCTTACTCTTGTGAGGTTTATTGCCAGCCTTGCAGAGGATCTTGTGACCCCGAGCTAGTTTGGAATCAATCTTTGGTGGTTTCTGTGGCTGTTGAAGCGTTCAGGTCTGAAGTGCTTTAAAGACAGGTGTCAGGTCTTGCCAAGAAGATGGAAGCTCTCTAGGCAAAGGTGGTAGGAAGGAGTTTCAGAAAAGAATAGTTTCCAGAAAAGACTGGAAAACCAGAGTCTAATGTAATTATTCAAAATTGCATCATAAGTTAGAAATGCTAAAACCTATGTTTTCTTCCTTTTTTTCTTTAACATGGAACAGAGAACCTAGAGAGTGGTCTTGCATTGAATTAATACTCATTCTGGTATAAATAGACTGAAAAACACTTGTATATGCTTTTGCATAGCAATACAGAAAAAAAAAATCCAGATTTTAGTGTGCCATGCTATGTTATAATGAGTGGAGTCTACGTTCAGTATTTAAAAAGTAAACATCTATATTTTTAAAATACTAATTTCCAATGTTAACAGTTGTATGGAAGGTCATTGACATTGTGGATTGCATGGGGTGTCTGGGGTTCAGGCATGTTTGAAGACAGTATTTATGGTGTCTCTGTACCTCCTGTCATTAGCAGGCATTTTTCAAGGGACTGTTCTTAGATTATATTTTGCACATGGCTCTTAAGTTTTCTTAGATACTGATTGGAAAAAAGTGAAGGATATAATAGTTTTCCTGTGCCTTCAAGAGATCCATTGGTGGGTGATGAGACCAATGTGTTCAGAGCACGGGTGGAACAAGTGGGGTGAATGAATTGGTGGCAGGGAGGGAGTCTGAGATACTTGTGTGCTTCCTGCATTTTTAAGCAGTATAAAGAATATTTCAGCTGTTGAGATGAAGCTCGGCAGCTGCTCTGCAAACCCCTAATAAAACAGGGGCCTGAATTTTCTTTATCTCGAGCATCTGTCTCTGACCACAGATGTTGCCGGGGCTCTGCAGTTCTCTTAACCGGTAGCCTTTGAATTACACGGTTGATATATAGTAATAATGAGAATGTTTTTTATTGGATAAGATGGGATTCGGAGATAATATTGTTACCTATTAATTGCTAGGTGCATACTAAGACTTTGAATCATGAAGAGGAAGGTACAAAAGCTGTGCATGCGAAGCAAATGCTTCGCAGTGGAGGAAAACGGCTACGCAGCCACGCTCTGGGTTGTTACAGCATCACTGTGGTATTTGCCTTCCCATTATCTCTTTAGCTCACTTTTCCACAGTGTATTTTGGTCCATACATATGTTATTTTAGTTTTGGTTTGGTTTTGGGTTTTTTTTTTTTTTGGTTGGTTTTGGTTGTTTTTTTTTTTTGTGCCTCCCAGCACATGCTGTGGAATTTAAAACTGTAACTTCATTAACTCTTGTGTGTAATATCTTTAATTTTGTCTTTAAAATATGGAGGGGTTTGTAGTGTGAGCGGTGGCATATTTAAGGTAGAATACTCTGTGTTTTTGCAGATTGCCAGTATTACACGCCAGAGCATCCTTCTGACCACGAAGCCCAACCACGCTTGTTCTATTAGCTGTACTTCAGAAGTATTTGTTTAGTTTTTTCCTCAGATGGATAACCAATATGGAACATTCTGTCCACAGAAGTCTTATTAAAGAGGTTAGAGCATCCTGCTAATTAGGAAAAACTAATTAGGCAGATTGTTGCGCCTGTAACCAGAATTTTATATTTTAATGGATTTTGAAATGTGGTATACTCACTTTTCCTATTGTAAAATACACTTTTCTTTTAAATGTCTGGAAATAGTCGCTTTGAGGAGATTATGCACTCAGAATAAGAAAGCAGTTACGTTTTAATTTTTGCATTTATTAAATAAACTGTAGAAGAATATATGCTATAAAATTGGTGAAATCATTAATTCATACCGGCCTCTTATTGTGGCAGTCAAAATTGTTTTGCTACCTTCCAGTTGGTAGATTTAAAGATTTTTAACTGCCCCAAAGAGGAGTTGGATTAAGTTCACATGAAGAAACAATATAGTTTGTGGCTGCGTTAAAATTAGGCTTAGTTGGTACACAAATCTCACAAATTACTCTGGCTACTTCAAGCTAAAATTCATTGACCACTGTTTCACTGAGCCTTGGGAAGTTTATTGTGTTTAAAGCTGGATCAAACCCATTTGTGAGTGCTCTTCCAGTGCTGTTATGGACTTTTTGTCTGGAAGCTGAAAAATAAGCCCATCCTCAGCTGTGGGGTGACCTGGAAGCAAAAAGAACCATTTGGGGTTGGTTGGGTTGTCATGGTTCGCATCTTAATTCCTGTTAGGTACAAATGACCAGTGCTGAGGTATTTCCTTGGTTTGCAAGGTACCACGTGGAAAACAAGGGATGTTTGTGGCTGGAGAAAGAAAGTCTGATTTGAGATGCACTTAAAATACATATGGATTTCTCCTTAATGTCTACTTTTGAACAGTTTTTCAGCTATGCCCTGCTACGAACTTTAATTAGTCTTAACCTTTTTTTCAGGCTTGTCATTCTGCATTTTGCAAAATGCTTTGGCTTGTGGCTAAGCCCTGTAGCTGTAGGCAGTGACCTGCAGTCTGTCTCAGGACTATCCTCTGAGATGAAATTCAAGATACAGATGTTGAAATTGGTGAGACGAAGTTGGCGGCCATCTGGAAGTCGCCCATCTGCTCCCTCCTGCAGAAGCGGGGAGCGATGCTTTTGGGGGTCCCTGCACTTTCTCGTCACAACCTGAGTCGAGACGATTCAGAATTGCATCTTTGAAGCCTGATATGTGAATATTAGATTGCCAAGCGCTTGACACTTAGTGATGTAAGGGGCTGGAAAAGGAAAAACGAACAAATACTTCTAGATAAGTAAGATTTAGAAGTGAGCTGTATAAAAGGACTTCAGTAAAGCACTAAAGGCTTAAGATCATATAGCTCAGGTCTAGCAATGTGGAAGAAGAAACCACAGAGCAAAGGGAGATGCGGCTTGCAGTGCTCACTGATAAAAACCAGACAGTAATGTCCCATCAGGGCATGGGGCTTGCTAACTATTTTGCTAGTGCATCAGTGAATATGTCCAGGAAATATGTAGAGTTTGTACCACGTGAAAGCAGAACTGTGAATACAGGGACTGGAGGATGGAGCAGGTAGGTCTGGTCCACTTAAAGGCAAGCCTTCCTACTTCCAGTCCAAGGAGGCTGAAAAGACGACAAAAATATTGCAAGACTTGTTTTTGTGGCGTCAGCCTCTGCCACCACCAGACCTTCTATATTTGCTGGAGTGTCAGCTCTGGCTTCGGCGAGTCAGATTTGTGTACAGCGTCGGTGATGACCCGTAGATTCGCACCCTTCCACGCTCCTGCAGTTTAGTCTTCAGCCTGAAGTCTGGGACTATTATCAACCAGACGGGTCTAGGTAGTTAGCATGATGTCATGTCTCTTAAGCAGTTTATGGAACAGGGATGAAATTTCTGGCAATAAATATTTTACATTGTTTTTGTTTGGCTTCCTAAGGAGAAGAATTTCCTTAGGTGAGAGGTTATTTTGCAAGCAACTCCGCTGTATGATATACCGATAGTTGCAGTACACAAGAAGCTTCTCTCCCTTCAGTGTCACAGGTTGAAATTGCTACTCGCGCTTAACAGCTTTACAGTTCTTGTTTAATTACTGGTCATTCTTCTGAAGTGGATGACTCATTTAGCCTTCAGTGATCGGAGGTGTTCTGGCCCTCCTATAACTCTACACATACATCTTTTTGCTCCTAAGAACCACAAGAATGCTTATTTTCCCCTTGCGTGTCTTGTTTCGTAGGGTAATACAGAGGAAACGGATCTGAGAGGGGGCATGAAATGAGAAAAGGCATGCTGTGAACAAATTTGCATCGATCCAGATGGCTGTTGGTGCACACTTCAACTCTGCCCATTCGGTTCTCGCCTGGAAGGGCGTGCTTGGCTCTGTCTTATGGCCTGTTCTTAATATTATTGCTGCTATTATTAATACTATTATACATTAATTATCTATTAGTCCATGCTTTTATGTTGGTATTTCAAATTAGGCAGCGATTTAATTCTGACAGCAGGACAGCATTTCAGATGATACAGGTATCTTGTTTTGGTAATATTTGATGTTTATTGAGAAATTGATATGAAAAATCAGTATTTCTTCTTGATTGCCGGCATACTCGTGGTGAAAAGTGACTTCTCTTCATTCTGCCCTGGCTCTAGCTTCACACCTTTTGGATTTAACCGTGCTGTGTCCTTGCTGCAGACTTGGGGAGCCAGGGTAGGGGATAGAGGGGGAAGGCAAAATTGCCTACACTTCAGGACTTTGGAATTTGTCTTGTTAGCTGATTCCTTTTTAAGAGCTTTTGAAGTAATTTTCAGGTACCATTTGCAGACCAGTTTACAGATGACTCCAGCTTAGTTCATCTTGGCTCTCCACACCCCTTAAATTTCTGTGTTTTACTGTGTTCTGGCACGGTAAAATGTTAAAATTAACATTAAAACCATTTCTGCTTTAACTTTAATCGGCTTTTCTTTGTGGCATTGTGGGCTGTGACATTGCCTGTGTCCTGGTAGAGGCCCACTGCAGAAATACAGGCTTTGAATTTACCAGCAGATAGGCATTTCTGTATCAAGAGAGAGCACTCGGTCTTGTTGCGTTGAGATCTAAATAAATTTGCGTTGATCTCAATAAATGTGGATGGTTTGAACTTTGACTTTCTAATGCTTCACAGTTGGGTATTTTTTTCCCTGCTTTGTCAAGGAGGATGAGTGTAGTAAGACCATGAGCTGATTACTCCCTGTATTAGATAATAATTTCTTAATGTGGGAGGGATATTAAGAAGAATAGATGTGAGTGCTTTTGGAAGTCTCTTTATGGAATAAGGCTTAAGCACTGCTGTAAATAGGATGCACGTTCCCTTTCATGCCGAGTCCGAGATAGCTTGGCTGTTGCGGGATGAATATGCCAACACCCAGGACAAAAATCAAGAAGGTCTTAGAAGACACTAGCAAAACTTATGGGGACTCTGCCGTCTTTTAAAATTTGTCATTATTCCTGTGATGCATTGTCACCCTTGTATTTTAGGTGGGCAGCAGTTGGAGTTGGATTAAAGACTAGCCCCGGTTCTGTCTAGATATGTCTCTGTGAAGTACCTCTTTGTTTCCCCACGTGTTCGTCTTACGATGCGCCAGTGGCAAATAATTCTGAGTTTGACTTAAAATTTAAAAACCTGCCGGTGTTTGAGTATCCACGTGCAGCAGCGAGGAGGCGGCTGGGCGAAGGGGCCGTCGGGAAGATGAGCAGTGGCTCTGGAGGGTCGTCGGGTGTTCTGCTGCTGGAAAACCAGCCCATCAATGGTCAGCTAAATCGGGCTCTTCTTCGAGGAAGCCTGAATCATCATGAGAGGTGAAATACCTATTTTCAATGAAAAGACAGCTAATTTGATTGATGGTTTCTTTTTCTCCACCAATGACATTTAAAAAAGAAACCAAGGGGTTTTGGGGGTGGCTGTTAAAGCTTCTTTGAAGTCGCTTCCATATGCCAAAATAGCTTTTTATTAATTAGAGTTAGCCTTGTAAGATAAGAACTTGTAAAAGCAATTTTTTGGTGTGTGTTTATTTTTTGTTTGATTGGGTTTTTGTAAAAGCTTTTTCTGGATCAGGTAACTAAATGCAGGACAAGATGCTGCAAGTCTGGTTTGTGTTTCATGGAGTGCTCTAAAGGCATGATAATCCAGAGGATGGTTGTGAGAGGGATGGTAATAGTAGGAAGGATAGTAATAGTGACTTTATTTTAAAATTTTTTTAGGGTGCTGAATTTTATTTTATTTGTGTAAGCTTTTTAAAACATTTAGGTTTATCTGCAGTAGTGTATTATCAACAGTTTTGTTGTTCTAATTTCAGTTGGTGGACTCTAGAACGGCTCTCCTGTCATTCCCAGAAGCTTTTCATAGCAACTTTTCCCCCCACTTAAATATTTTTAAGATGCTTTCATTATGGAAGTCCTTGAAATTAAGATTTTTCTTCCCCCCCCCTCTGTGATGCTGTATGAATGTGTTTTTGCCATAGTGGCACTTGCCCATTTTGGATCATTTTCTGCCTCTGAATATTATGTGATTTCTTGTTAAAGTGAATGACAAGATGATGTATGACACACTTGAGATGGTATTGAGCAGAGTATAGTTGGAAAATTGCAGTGATAATTTTCTTTTTACATCTCAAACTTACATGCCATTGAGGGGAAAAAAAAAAAAAAGTGTAACAGGCAACTCAAGAAAAAACATAAGGGGAAACCTTGAAAAATTACAGGGAAATTTCCATAACAGATACACTAGTAATGCTGGTTTAATAATGATTTCCTGTCATGAACTATTTTTATCATTTGCCTGCTCTCTGACGTGGCATTCTATTTAACATTTTTGAGAGCCATGTTTTAATCAGATTAAGCTCAAGGAAACCGATAGGTATCTGTTTGGCTCATGACTTCTGCTTCTGTTTCTGATTTAGTCACAAGGCTATTGTTGCTGGAATCTTTTAAAACCCATTTTGCTTCCACTTGCAGCCGGCGCGCGGCTCACGGTGTGCGAGCCCGGAGGTTGCGTGCCAGGGATTTTCATGATATACGCGCGGGGTGCATTATGGAATTATTTTGTAAATTAAAGACGACTGATACAAACGGCGTCTCTTCCTCATGTGATTAAATAGCTAAAAATAGCTATTTTTGGTTTCAAGCATAGTAATGTTTCTTAGGAACAAACTCACCCAAAGCAGTGTGCTAGGAAAGGCTGATCATGAATAATGCTGCATTCTGATCTACTTATGTAAAACAAAAATGCTTAATAAAAGGGTGGATATTCTTGCATCATTTTATAGTGTGCAACGTTAATAATGCTTCCCATACAAGAGATGTAATGAGAATAAAATATAAATACATATATTTTTAACTTCGGTATTTTCATGTTGTTCAGTCATTTTATTAAATTAAAGATAGCAGAAAAGTTTGTAAGCAAAATTCTTAGTTAGGTTCTCCAATATTGTGCACATCTTGCAAATTTAGGAAATAACAACAAAAAAAAAAGGTGCTGTATAACTTTGGGGATTATTGGTTGTGCTTGGACATTAGTGGACTTAGCACCTCATTCAGTGGTCTCGGCATCTTGGAGCATGGGGGAGGACCAGAAGCCTGGCTTTTAAAGAGCCCCGTCTATGCATGCTTTCGTAATTTCCAGAGCAAAAACCACTTATAAAATTCCTAATGACCTCTTTTGTCTATTGCAAATACAGATTTCTGCCCATAGAGTAGAGAGTGTATTCAACAGCTTGGTTTGTATTGTGTCTTCCTTCAGTGTGTTGTTTATTTGGTTGACGTGCTAGAAAACTGCAAGCCTAAGAATTAATAAAGGTTATTAGTTACTTTCCATAATAAAATTAGCTGACCTTTAAATAAGAGCATTATACAGGGGATCTCTAAGTGGTAAAATGACAGAATGCATTTTTATTACGGTAGCCATTTTGATTACTAAATCTTACAGTCACAATATAGAAAGTACGTGTCGTGATTAAATGTTGCTTTTGAGTGTGTGTTTGCAGACAACAATGGAATAACTGGAATTTTTGTATTCAAGACAGAATTTAACCCCTTGGTTACAGTTTCTGCCACTTCTAATATTTGTTTACATTTGAACAATACAGAAAAAATGAAGATGCAACTTAATTTTCTAAAAATGAATGTCCTTTGGAACCAACAGCAACGGGAGTTTTCTGTGGTTTTTATTAAGCATGATTATATGCAGATTCCTTGAGTGCTTGAACAGACTGTCTTGGGTTGCTATCAGGCATACGTGATGTACACCCTGTAACTGGTCACATGCAGTTCACTGTATCAGTGTGCTATTATTTATTAATCTTTCCAGTGTCTGAATTTATCTACCATTTTAAAGAGAGACTTACTGTAAAATATAACATTGCACGTGAAGTTTATGTGCACACCTTTTGTTTTTAAGTTGGGAACAGGATACACCTCATTTCCAAAGTAGCTATTAAAGCAAAGTTTCTTAATTTTTTTTGTACTAACACAGGATTTGTACTAAATAATGACATTATTAATTGTGCCATTATCTAGAAAAGATCTTGTAAAGGCTTTAAGGATGTTCTCTATTGTTATTGTTATTTTTGAAACTTTGATAATATATATAATGATTATATTATGGCTTGGATTTCAGGTGAACTTCAGTACAGCAGCACAAGCAAATCTGTAGTTTTTCAAATTTTGACTAGGTCTTACAACATTTGTTGAAATCCTTACAAGATATTCATCTATTTGTAGCATCATATAGGTCTGTCTCCCCATCTGTCTCTGTTTTTCATGACAACGAGGCTCTGGTACATGGTGGTTGGGTGTTTTTTTTTTTTTTTTTTTCCTTCTTTAGTACTTATTCATTGAAGCCCACTGTAATGCTGTTTCTATCATAGTTATTTGTCCAACAGCTTTTATTGATCATTTGTAATAAAATAAAAGATTTCTTCATAGGGCAAAATTTTAACCAGCAATCAGTGAATTCGGTTTAATTAGATTTAGATTTAAACGGTAGGAAAACTAATGTGATCAGAACCCATTTATGTACTATTAAATAAATAAATTACTAACATAATGTGGTGCCAAAATCTAAGGAAAATTGGGGGGAAAAAAAAGTTCTCGCTGAATTATTTTCTGCTAGGCCATTTTTATTAAGGAATTCATACAACTTTTGTATTTTAACAGTAAGGGTATGAATCTAAGGTTCAGATTCCCTCCAAATAAATCCTTATTTAACAGGATATCCCTGAGACTTTTTTTTTTCCCCGCCCCCCCCCCCCCAGTATTGGCAGCCTGACTAAAATAGTCTCATCTGGTTTAACTAAAATCTTTGCATTACTTGGCGGTGGTTTCTTTTGTACGTGGTGCTTAGAGCTCATTGAAGCTCAAACGATACAGGAAATGCAAATCATGCAAATCATCCTCACGCTGACGATGTACAGTGGCGTGATTGAGCAGCAGTACGTATGGCTCGTGGGCTGACCACATGAAAGAAGTCATTTAAAGACCAGATGAGCCCAAGCTGGGTTAAGTTAGACTATGTGTGAGCTTCAAAGGTTATAGAATAGCATCCTTTTTAAAAATAAATTTATTTTATTAATAACACCTGCACCGAGTTCTTAAACAGTGAGAACATGTATAGATGAACGTTACATTAAATATACGCTGTACTTAAATCAGAAGGGAAAATTGTTATTTTTGTGGAAATTCAGGTATGCATTCATTTTGGTGGAAGTAGACCACAGTCTAATGCACTGCAAAAAAGTCCAGTTTGTGTTTGTTGTACATAAAAGCCCAACTCTTCTCTGCCTTTCAGGTAAAAATGAAAATAAATGGGAGATAAAAGGGAATTTTGTCTGTGCAGGAGGGTTAAGAACAGGCTTTCTGTAAGTGCTTTTGAATGGAGAGAAGAGGGAGGTTGAGTGCTTGCTGCTTCAGATTTCTCGGGTAATGTAGAAAAAAATCCTGCATATTTTTTTCCATACTTCTGAAGAGCTCTGTCTGTAGTTTCAGGGCTGTATCCTTTCCATAAAGTTGAGCCCTTGCAACGTTGTGTAACTCTGAACCTCGAAAGTGGAGTGGTTGGGAGAGCAAGCTGGGCTTCATCCGGCAACTCTTGTGAGTTGGATGTGCAAAGACGTATAGGCACAACCTGAGTAAAGTTGCGGGTAAAAATTGCTAGTAGAATAGTAAGCATTTTTCATATTAATCTTGCAATAAAAAGAGAACGGATGGTATATTCTTAAGGACATTATTACCTATTCTTACCTTTGGTAACACTCAACATGGGTGGCTCTTTTTCTCCTAGTAAGAGTCGTCTTTCTTACGAGTGTCTTTTTTTTTTTTTTTTTTTTTTTTTTTACAGCCCTCATTTGCTTTTCTTTGGTATTTGGATGTTTTTAAAAGTTGAGATTCATTCAAATAATGTAACATGACACAAAGCTGGAGAATGCTGCTCTTGAACTGTTTTTGCGTAATCTTGTTTAATTTTTACTTGAAACAGTAGCCCTAAGGAGGTCTATGGTGGGGGCCGGTCAGGACGCTGCACTGTATCACCCTGATGGATGTAATTTTGGCTTGATATTTTCTCACTAGTGCCTTGCTCCTCCTTGATTTTGTTCTTTCTACTAATACACAGGAGTAAGAGAGAAGGAAGAAATTAATTTTTTTATCCTTTACCTACCAGATTGCTTTTTTCCCATCAAGTCAATCCACACGTCCTCCATCAGAAGGAAAGAGGGAGATTTCCCATCTTTTTTTTTTTCTTTCTTTTTCTTTTCTTTTAAACAGTAACTATATTCCTTTCTTTAATTTTATTGCCGTGCTGAGCACGTACAAGTGATGGTCATAGAGCCAGCTTACTGGGGGGTTTTGGGTTCAGTTGGGGCTGGAATGGTTAAGTTCCTTCCTTCTGTGTGGTTTGTTTATTTATTAATTTCTTTTTAAGAAAAGAAATAATGGTGAACGTATGCCTGGCATCCTGAAATCATCGCAAGATGCTGGGGAAAGGAACATGGTACATAACTACTGTTTTTCTGAGCTGGTTTGTAGAGTCATCCCTTATGGGGAATATTTGTGAGACTTCTGGCACGGGCTTCTGGGCATGCGTTTATACATCCAGCACACACATAGTGTCTTAATAGAAACAGGAATTTAAATTAGAGATAATATTAAATTATCTTTTATATTCAGTGCAAGAAATACCAAGATGCAGGAGCTAACAGAGAAAGCAGAAAAGAGATTTTACTACTTGTATCTATAATAATTTAACGTAATTTAATATCCATTTCAGTGTTTGACAGGAAGTAAAGATTACTTAAATATTTGTACCTAAGAGCACAGGGCTGTATATAGATCTTTGAATTTTAAAGTTAATTTGTTTCTTCCAGCAATATATAGAGATATATACAGAAAATTAATCCCATATGATTGTACAGCTACCAGTGCTCCAGAACTTTTTTGGAAATACTTTCCAAAGAACATCTCCGGTCATCTTGACAAACAGCTTGAGTAAAGTTTCCTTTGCAGGAGCCCCTGAAAGGTTTTACGTGTAGTCCAAAGGCATCGCTGGAAAAATGGTGTTATTTGGAGACCTTGACCAAAGCTATTTCACTATGCTCAGTTTCTGCAGCTATGAAAGCTTGTCGGCCAGCCACCTCAAACAGATTTTTAGCTTTCTGTGATGGAGAGATGCATGATCTTTTCCCAATAACAAATCAGCTGTTGTGAACGATTTTCCTGGCCACAGTTTAAATAGCTTAATTCAGAATGTAGCGCTTCACAGTTATGTGGTGGAATTTGATAGAAATGCAGAAAATATATAGGTATATAGTATATGTGCATGTTGTGTATATGTGTATGTATATCTGTGCGTGCATGCACGCAAACTTGTGCATATACACGTGCTATCTGTGCCTGAAAATATGATATCTGAGAATACCGAATCGCTACATACGGTCCCACGAAGATATCATTTTATTTCAGGACGCCTGTCAGGTACTGTGGTGAGCAGGGTCCATAAGATATGTAGACAGAGTGATAATATACGAGTTGATTAAATCACTAGACCGTGACACTCGCTTATCTTCAATTCTGGCTTGGGCTCCTGAGTTCTCACTGTGGCCCTGGTTCTCTTCGTGGCCCTCGATAAGCAAGCTTTGGCCTCAGTTTCTTAATCTTAAAGATTAGAAAGCATCTAGTATATTCTCCTGACTTTGTTATGTATGACTTCAGCCCCAGAGGCGTGTATTTCTCCTGCATGTTACCGGGGAATAATGGGCATTCAGCATTGGATGCTTTATTTAATGATAAAAGGAATTCAAAAGTTTCAGGATACCATAGTTGCACGTGAGGTGTGTTGGGAAAACATAACTTGTAAAATACGTGGAAGCCTAAAAGCATTATTACTAGAGTATTACATTGTTATTGTATTTTTCCATGTGGGGAAAATCTCAAAATGCTGGACCATTGGGATTCGGTTTGCTTACTCGGGGAATGCATCCGTGTTGTAAAAATTGACTTTAACGTGACTGTAAATGACTAGTGTAGTGGTTAACCCTGCAAAACTTTCAGCCAGGAGCTGGAGAACAAAAATGGGCAAAAGACTTCAGCTTTAGAACTGTCAAATTCTCTCACTTTAGTTAGTTTAGCTTTTTCTTTGAATTCTCTCCGGTGTGTCTCTGCTCTGGCGTTGGTCCCTTATGTCCCCTGTCAGGAGCTCCAAACTGCCTTGCCCGAACTGCAAAGCTGAGACCCTTTTATTCCTTTTCTTTCACTGGTGACATTATAAATAAAAACCTGTTATGATAACACGTGAAATAAAATGATAGGACATCAATACAGATTACACTTAAGAACATGCTATGTAAATGGAAATAAAACAGCTTATGGTCTATGCCAGGCATGATGCAAGTTTTATTTAATAAATATATGACTGAAGGGTTACATTCAATCCAAATGCACCCCTTTGTGATCTTTAGCCATGTTTGTAGAGAAACCTCTCTTAAAGCACTTAAAGTTTAATTCAGAACAGACAAAACAATTATTTTTTGAAAGTCTGATGAAATGTGTTTGGCAGCTTTTGAATTTAGGAGAGTGTTTGTCTCACTTCTTTGAAATCTCACTTCAGTCGGTCATTCAGCCATTTCGGTGTAATTGTTCAAATCTGGTAGCGAGTATGGGCTTTGCCGAGTTAAAAAATGTTCTAATCAGAAAGCGTAGTGGCTGAAAATAGTGTGTAATACACAGAGACTGACATTTTCCTTATTAATAGGCTTTTGAATATTGGCCTACCTGCTGTCTCTGTGGTTTTGGTGAAGTGCTGGTTGTTAAATATCTCCATGTGGGTAGGGGTTTGGTCCTCCAAATACAGGTCTGGAGACTCTTAAGCCTTAAATAGTCTTTATTTTAATTTCTCAGGGAACAGAAGTGTCACTTTGTCTTCTGTAAGTATAAATGATGTACGTTTATGCACCGATGTGTGTGACTATTTCTTATAGGAAGAGAAGAAAGAAGATTGACACTGCACAATGTGGTTTTATAGTTGAACTATTGCATGAACACGGAGCAGAAACATTTACGTTGTCGTTCTGATTGTCGCTTCAGTGATCACATTGAATTGTTTGCTCGGTTTATATTAAGGCAGGAAAGTTGCCACTATGCCGCAGCAACAGATATTACAGAAGTGTGAAGGGCAGTTGGGAGAAATAAATATTTGCACTTCCCTTATATTTTTTTGTAATATTTGATGAAGATACATTTTTTAATACATGTATATGAAGGAGTATGCACTTTGTGAATATATATTAAAATCACTAAGTTATTCCTAATGTTCTGTAGCGCTGCCTGCTCCTGACAAACATCTGATACGGATCATATGCCTCTAAAAAGAGAAGTTCCTCGAGCAAAATATCCTCATGAAAACAGGTTGGAGATACTCACATTCTCTCGCTTGCTCTCACTCGCATGTTACATTTTGGCACGTTGTAGAAGCAGGTAGCATATCTACTACCTGCTGTTGAAAGTGTTGAAGATACTGAATTATTTATTCCATCTTCTGCACTATCCAAACTCGTTTTGGGTAGTTTGACACATCTCGGTCTTCCATATGGATACTTCATGGTGACGGAGTTGCCAGCTGCTCAGGTTTTATGACAGTCTGAGTTTTTTCGAGGACTGTATTAGTTTTCTGGGAAGAATCCCGCTTTTCCTGAGGTCCCCATTCTTAGGCAGTATTTATGCCTTAGGTTGATGCTCTGGTGTGGGAGGTTTTTGGGGAAAATAAGCTAAGAGCTTCCATAAAAATATTTTTTAAAGGACTTGATGTTTATAGATTGTGTGAAGTTAAATCAGAGCCATGGGATATTAGAAAAATGTGAAATCCATTTGCGAAGAAAACTAAGTTCCTTTTAGTGGTAGTCTTCAAATTTGTAAAAAGAGTGTTGGGATATCAAGGTGTGTAAAGCAACGTACAAACCGGTCTGAAATACTTTGGGGAACAGGATTTTCGGGGCTCTGGAAATGTAAAACTGACTGGTCTGCTAAGACCCTGCTCATCTTCTCTGCAATTGTGCAAAGTGAGTGGGTCTTTTGTTGTTTTAAAATATAAAATGTGTAAACCTGAAAATTGGGAGAAGATTTGAGTTAGCCAAACCTTTTTAAAATAAAGGAAAATCAGCCATTGTTTTACTTTGCCATTCATTCATTCAAGCCTCTGTTCATGTGCACCTTTAAAAGGAAATTCTGGCTATTTTGGTGGGTCTGTGCTGCACTGAGTTTGATTCCCCTTCAGTGGGATAAATCAATCTTGCTTGCGGTGAGGTCCATATATCCGTGAAGTTGACTGTCTCTTCTCTGGATCCAAACTGACAGCAGGTGATGTGAAGTAACAGTCCTCAAACTATGTTGTTCAGATTTGCTACTGAATAGTAGTGTTGTTATATGTAGTCTTAGGACTTCTCTGTGTTGCTGCAACCTCTTGGGCATATTGCATTTTTCATGCCAGTCATTTGATATGTTTGTTTTTTCTCCAGAGCTGGACAGATAAGACGCCCAATAAAATGAATTTGCAGACTTTAAAACAATAAATAATGCTATTTAAATGTTACCGAATTGAGTAGAACATCGGTCTTTAAAAAAGTCTTTTCACTATATATCACTACATCCTGTATATTTACCCGTGGTGAATTTGTTGCCTTTGGACACTATGTCCTTTCTTGCTTCTTTCTTTTTTCTTGCTCCATTACAGTGTGTATTTGAGCAGAGTTAGTTCGTACATCTTATGTAAACCTTCCAGCAAAGGCTACTTTTCACTAGTGGGTTATTCTGATTTGCTTATGTTCTGCTCTGATTAGATGCCTTCGCTTCATTATTTAATGCTGACGAAACCTGAGCGAGGAAGATGATGTGGATTCATGGCTTTCTCTTTCCCCCCATCACCACAGCTATAGCTGCTTGGTCTCGACCTCTCCCTTTGTAGAAACAGAGAGGACGATGTAGCCCATGGTGAACAATCTGGCCACTGAAGTAAAAACGTGCATCTGTCAGTAATTAATTGAAGCCAAATTTAATTACAAATCAGGGAAAAAAATACCACCACACGCTTAATAAAATTCAAGAAGCTTCAGTGTCGTTGCCTAAAAACCAAAGCAATCCAAACAAAATACACCCCCCTCAAAAGTCTAAAAGTCTTATCTGTGAGAGAGTCTCTTTCAAGCTTACTTCTTGACGTTAAATAGAAAAGTAGTTTTGATTAAGTGTTTTCACATCCTTTTCGGTATCTTTTTGAGTTAAAGGTCATCAAAAATAGTGGTAAGTGTTTAAAGCTACTGCTTAACCAATTGTCGGCTGGGGTTCTGGCCCCAAAATTGGATTCTGAGATTTGATTGTATATAAATATTCCAATAAGCTGGTTGAAATCCAGATTCAGAGTGATAGGAAGGAATTGAGAGAGAACCCAAATAATTTACAAATGAAATAATGCATTTATGTAACCTCTTGAATATTTTAAATGTGGGAGATTTGCTGTTATTCAACTCTAGCCCCATTCTAGTTTTGCTGGATAACGTCAGTGGGGTCAGCAGGTGGAGACGGGCGGTTCTCAGAAATTCTGCCCTCGGTCCTAACAGAGGTCTGAAAATCTGGGTGGCATGAGGAGACATAAGAAAGGGTGGGACATGCAGTAGTGGAGCTGGAAACGCAGCCCCCTTCTACTCCAGCTGTGTCAAATAGCAGATGTGCATGCAGAGAGTTGAGAGGTTTTTTTGGGCTATGGTATATAGGAAGAAGGGGAAAATACATTTGATTTCTGGGCAGTAAATTCTTTTGGAAAATGTAACTAAGGTCTGTCACAGTAGGAACAAAAATTTCAACTGTGATCCAAAATAACATACTATAAAATGAGGGAGGATGTATTTTTAAAGAAAAATATCAAAAAAAGGATTGGCAGTATGAGTTCAAAACAAGCTATTCATTTCTACTCTATTTTAGCATACAAGGCAAACCCCAGATCCAAACCTATTGAACTGGTAGCAGCCATGAATATTTATCACTGTGTACTCTATGTACGTACAGTAATTACAGCAAGAGGAAAAAATATTTTTCTTTACAATTAATATTTGTAAACGTTTATGAAAGTACATAGAAATAAATAAGACAAACACATGGCCTAATTAAGATGAAAGGCATGACAACCCTTGTGATTTGTTCTGAAAAATAAAGAACATTAAAATAGTAAGACTTAATTATTTCTGTAAACATTTCAAATTGTGCTCTATCTGGAAAACCTTAATTTATGAGATAGATATTATAATATCTATAAGCATTTTTGACATTTGTACATTCCATGTCAAAAAATTATTGTTAATTTATTATTTGTTATACTGTATACTGTCATGTATTATCACTTATTAGTATTTATTGTTCAGAAATTCAGAGTCATCTATTGTTTAATGGGAAATGGAAAAGCATTTTAAATCTGATTGCAATTTGTGTATTCTTGGTCTAGTGATAAAAAAGCAACTTCCTCAAGTTGATCATAGAAAACTGGGTGTACTAATAAACAAAAATAACTGGTCTGTTTAACATTCCAGGCATTAATGATGCTATTTGATATAGAGTTTACATTTGGAAAATAACTTAAATCCAAATCCATGGACTTGTCTGAATGGCTGGGTTGAAATCAAGGAAACCGTATGATGGAGGAACCAAAGCCCTCAGGTTTTATCTTGAGGATCTCGAAGACACCATCGTCTTTGAAACCCTTGTTTCTCAAGGCGGATATGTTTATGGTCATACTTTTGTCTTTTCCTTGACCTTTGAGGAGGCAACATAGCAGAGCAGTGTTGGGTACTCCATATCCCAACCGCGCTTGCCTTCACCAGAAGGATGAGCTGCCCCTAATCTCACTGCAAAAGGTTCCCCTAACGGCTCCTGTTATTTGCTATAAAGTTGTGGTTGGTTTCTGATCAACTGGAGAAAATGTAGCCGTCGGCAGCGGCGTGACTGTGTTCTGTGGTTTACGGTTATCGATGACGAGTCGTTGGGTCGTAGTGCCTGCGTGGTCTCTGGTGGCACCCTGACTTCGCTCTGCTGAGTGCACAAGAATGGTGCCCAGAATAAAACTGTGTTTGGGATAAAAGTCTGAGGGTTTAAGACTCTGCTGTATGACATTAGGCCTGCCAACTGAAATTTCAGGAAAAAGAAATGCACTTACAAATACAGTATAATTTGGGGCTTGGTGAGAACAAAGCGGTCAGTGCCTTGTGAGAAGTACGGTGGGATTTGATGCCTCCAAGTGCTCAAGGTTTTAGTTCCAGACTGGTGCGAAAACACTTCTTCCAGCATCACGCTCCCCTCCCGAAGGCTGGATGAACGTCAGTTCGGTCCGTGCCATTTCATGAACAGTCTCTTTTTAAGTATGCGTTTCCTCTAAAAGGCTCGTATTTGTAGTGATATCCAAATCTAACTCTGTTTTATTGTAATACTGCACCTGGCAGATGAAGAGTGCTCGTACCTCTTTTCTGGGCTGCCAGATCTTCAATCGTAAACTCATTTTACTGTGAATGTGGTTGTTTTGCAGCAGAGATTTATGGCCTTGGATTTCATTTGCAGTGCAGGAGAGTCCCTGTTGCTGCTGCAGGATCACACCCTACAGCAATCCTCCTTTTCCAGGGAGAGCTGGGTTACCTGTGCTGCGATGAAAACGGTCGCCACGTCCATCAGTCCTTCGTGCTGGCAGAGCTTCTGCCAGACAGAGGGAATATTCCAGTACAAATCGGGTGCTGTTTTAAACTCGCTTTGTGCTGTAAGCCTGGTAAATGGGAGAGTTCAGCTTCCATATCCATAGATACATAAATATGTCCTGTGTGGTCTCCCAAGGGGAAGGCGAAATGTGTTTTTAGTTAAGTTGCATGGGAATTTAATTGAAAGATTTAGGGCAATGCCATAAAAGAGTAAATCACGGTTACGTGACACAAATAAGATTTATAAAGCAAAATAAAAATACTTGAGGACCTTTACTTTTATAATTTGCTTGATATAAATGGAAACCTGTGTTAGTCATTTTGTCTGCTGGTAATTAAAGAAAAAGTAATGCCTTTGATATTTTACTGATTTTCAGTCCTTTGGTATAAAATAACGGGAAAGACAATAGCAAAGGTCAGAGCGTTCTTCGGACACATCGCAGCTCTGAACTGCAAGCACGCTCAGCTTCCTTCCCATGAAAATTTGTATGAATTAAGCACACGCTTAACATAATTCATACAAGTAGCTCCTCAGAAGTCAGAAGGACTGTTAAGCGATTCAGATCAAGCACAAGCTTAGTGTAAGACCGGAGCTTGTGTGGATGGTGGCCCTGAAATTTGGCCGGCCTCCAAGGCAGTGGGGCTACTGCATGTGTGATGGTCCTGCTCTATGGAAGAAGGTCATGTGTAACACAGTAAAATACTTGGGGATATTTCGGAGAGGAGAGCTAGGGCGGTCACGTTAGAAATGTGACCTTCAGCGCAGGTTTTGTGGGGATTCGCATAACATATTTATTGAAGAGGACTGTATATATTAAATGTTGTAGCGTTGATAGGTCTAGATAAGAATACCATAATAGCAGTTGAAATGTGTGGGGGGGTTGTGAGATGGTAAGTTAATGATGTAGCTGTTAATTTGAATTTAGCAGACGTTTTAAATATAGGTTTCTCTTACAGAGACAAAAGTTGCAATTTAAAGCTCTTTGGTGGTCTAAAAACAGCTTAATTCTCTAGTAGCATGGTAATAAGTACTAATCCAGCTTATACAGTGATTGTAGTATGTCATGTTTGTGAAAGATTGCCTAACTCTGCTTTCTCTGGGTTTTATGTTAATTTTTTTAAATTAAACATAAAACCTTATAACATCTTTATGCTGAGATAAACTGTTCAATTTAACTTGTGCTCAAGCAGCAGCTGTCAGGAATTATCATGTTTCGAGCGTTCTTGCCATCACCTTGTGTCTCTACCTCCCGGATACACTCCGTGGGATGATAAAGCTCACCTTGTTAGGATTTATTACTTAAATAATAACCCGAGGTAAAAGGAAAGTTGATGTCACACGGAATGACAACTGACATATATTTATGTCGCACGTTACATTATAATAAACTTTCCTTTCTTCCCCTTGTAATAGGTGTTAAGTGGAAATACACTCCAGCATATCCTCCAGTGCCCTGCGTGAGTCCATTAGCCACGTACGTGGCTGCTCTGTGGGCACGTTCATGGGGACTCGTGCTGTCAGGTTATTCAAGCTTATAATGCCGGAGAAATTGGTTATCGTTGTTGGCTGGCAGCTTTTATGCCAGTAAAGAAACAAGTATAAGAGCGTCTCATATTTGTTGGGTTAAATTCTGGAAATGCCATGAAGTAACGCAAGCGAATCGGGAAGGCTGTTTTCTAATATTACCACTTAAATGATTTTATTTTTATTTTTTCTTGCCATAAGAAGCGTAAGCCGTGTCTTTTCAGGCTCTGAATCTGAATTTGCTGGTAATCGCAACAGTTTTCTCTTGACACCGGTTTATCAATGAGGTGGGCAGTGATAAGCGATCTGCTTGTTAGTCGACTCTTACCGCTTCCCATTCACAGTGGAGAAAATTTGGGTCTACCCCTTGCAAATGTTCCATGTTCTGGGCCGTTCTTGCGTTGCTAGAAGCCAGCCTCAAGCTCTTTCCAATGATGCTATTTGAATTCCTCTGGTTTGTCTAAGCCGGTACTGCCAACGTTTTTTTTCCATTCCTGTGGATAGAACCATCTTTTTTACATATTCTTCTCCTAGTTATTCCGTTGTCCATCTGAGCGAGTTCAGATATTTGAGCTACCCGGTTTTGTCCAAGCTTAAATCTCAGATCTCATTTCTCGTGGTGCTCCCCGTTGCCCTTTTCTCGCCAGTCGTTGTGTTAACCTTGGCACCCCCACTGTCTTCTCTTTCCACTCTTGCTTTTGTGCCTTGCTCTGCGCTGCTTCCTGTGTTTTCAATCCCGATGTGCCATCTCTTTTTTTCCTCTCTTCCTTCAAAAGCAGCCAAGTTCATAGATGGTATCCTGCGTCAATACAGTTTTCGTCCTAACTCATCGCAGAAAGCGATTTTCTGAAAAAATCAGTAAAGGATAAACCGTAATGCAATCCCAAAGTAGCAAGAATTTTGCCAAGCAACCATTTTGTCACATTTTTGTAATATTTGGGGTATGTTTGCTCCTGTTTGTATTTTTCTTTGTCACTCTAGTGCTAAACTCGCAGCCGTCGCTGAGCAGGGGTGTTGCATCGCCCGTAGGAAGCTTTCCTGCCTCTGTCTGGCACCCAGGTTGTTACGAGGTCCAGAGGTTATTACTCTTCATGACAAATAAGTGATGACTTACATAAAACTATTTTTTCCTCTTAATATGACTCGTAATAAACCCCAGCTCGTATCTTAATTGGCATTCTGTTTGACAGTCCCTTTAGAACGATCAAATATTTGATGAACAAGGCAATAACATTCATCTCTTGCTTTCGTAAGCCTTTCAGATTAGCATTGACTGAGGTTGATGAAGATGGATACAGGATCTGTTTTCTAGGAGGTGTTTGTTCTGTAGATACAGATTTTCTAAGACCCGTGTGTGTTAGCATAGGTGATATTATGATACATCTATCTATATGGCTGTTTGGGGAAGTTCACGAGTTTTAAGGTTGACAGCCAGAAATCAGAAGTTTTTAGTATTAGTGATGTTGGTTTGGCAGTAATCTTGAACACAAAATCCATGTAAAAATAGGAAGAATGGGAATAAAATAGGTTAAAGAGTAGGAATAAAAATGGGGGAAAATAGGAAAGATTTTAAAAGAGTTAAACATTGCGTAAATAAATTCTGAATCTGAACCACTAAAATGGTGGATGGCAAAAAAAAGTCAGAAGCATGCTACGTTGAAAAGTAGTTTATTAAAGCTTAATATTTTATGTGCAATAAATACCTGATCTCAATTTTATTTTTTCTTTTTTTATCTCTTGTGATGAGAAACGTATGACACAGATGTCTGTGGCTCTGCAGTTCTCTGTAGGTACAGGATTCAGTTTGCTTGAAAGCAGTGTTAGCCAGGGGACAGGAGATACTCGCATACTTTTGGTGAAATGCAGGGGAATCTGCCACTGGTTACAGCAGGGTCACAATTTCATATTACACATTTAAATACATTCATTTTCTGATGGCCTGGTAAGTTATACGAGGCTAAGATAGCAGCTTGTTAGTGCTGTTTGTGCCTGCTTTATATAATTGACGGATGTGTGCAGTGCTGTAGACTGTGGAATAGCAGGAGTGCTACGGCAATACTGGGGTGCAAGGGTAGAAACAACATTTCATTATAGAGGATACCTAATAAAAATGTGAAAATAAAACAGAAAAAGGGTGAAGAAAAAAAAAAAAAAAGAAAACCAGACCATACTAGATAAGTGCACTGCATAAATCAAAAGGGTTTCTGTCATAACATGAACATGTGCCATTCCTGCTCATATATTGAATTTCAGTAGTCGGTTGCATAAAGAAGTAAAGTGTAATGAAACTGGCAAGCAAAGTATTCCCTAGTCAGCCTTATCTTTGTTCCATTTGTCCTTCAGATACAGCTTTTCTTGCCTTTTTCAATAAAATCCATCCAGCTTTTTTTATTTTGCATCTCTCTGTAACCGAGCTGGGAAGACCAATGAGATTCGGTGCTTTTCTAGTTGGGTTCTTAGCAGCTGCTTTTTAAGAGATCAAAACTTCGAATGCTGCTACATGGTATTAAGGCTTAGCCATTGATGTGTCCCTATAGGGGTTATGTTTTTCTTGGGGCGGGGGGGAGAAGGGGAAGGGGTGACCCTTGCGAGCATGCTCACAGACAGTAAACACTGCTCTCCTTGTTTTCCAGGATCCTCTTTGCAAGCTCGGTGCTTAACCTGGCTGAACTCGCTGCCCTCCGTCCTGACCTTGGCAAATTGAAAAAGGTCCTCTACTTCCATGAGAACCAATTGGCATATCCTGTCCAGAAATGCCAGGAAAGGGATTTTCAGTACGGATACAACCAGATCCTTTCATGGTAGGTGTTTCTCGCACCGCTCCATATTATTTAAGGTGTCCTTCTGTCTCCAACCTTGCACCATCGTAAACCCGAGGAGCCCTTCTCTGCACAAATGATGACCCTGTAGCGAACCGAGGTACCAGCAGAGCCCTGAAGAGAGGTTGATGAGAGTGCTGCGGCAGAAACAATCTGCTCTATAAACTCATCTCAGTTTCTCGTATAAAGTCCACCGATGCTATATTGGGCTACCGTGGCGTACCCGTCAGCGGTGGGGATTTTGACGTGCGTCTCGGCCGTAAGCGCGATGCTTTGTTTCACGGATGCTTCGCAAAGCTGCAGCTAATCAGCTCTTGCTTGGCCATAGCTTTTACTGCATCCAACTGAAATTATATAGAGGGTTTTAGGGAAATAAACAGAAATTAAAATGTACTGCAGCGCTTTTCTTGTGAAGAGAGGGCAGTAAACATACCGGATAAATCCTTATATTTCTTTCATCTAGTATTCAGAAATTGTGCAGTGCTAAAATACCCAGACGTTTTAAAGGCTGCGGTCCTTTATTGTTGCTAAAAACAAATGTATTTCTCGAATCCGAGTTAATGAAAGAAGTTAATAACAGCAACACTGAAAAGCTTTGTGGTTAGGCGCTGTACAGACCTAAGTGAAACAGCGAAACTCGGTTGTTTTGAACTGAAATAAAGTCAATTCCATGGTCTTTCTCACCTATCTGTTAGTAGGAGACTTACTAGGAATAGGGATTGAGCATTTTAAGGTACAAGTTAAGCTTTTACATCTTTATAATACAAGTCAGTTGATATTGAAATTTCTCAAAGATCTGTGTGTACTCTGGCCATTCTGTAGCTGCTTCTGCCACAGCATTTGCAACATGTTTCACTTGCTGAGCAGTAATGATGGGAAAGTGTAATGAAAGATCTTTTGAAAACTGTAGCAGCCATTTTCAGATCTTATAACAAAAAGATGTGGGTTTTGGCACTGGGGCAAGGAGTATTTTTTTGTATACATATTTTGCTTTATTATGGCAGTTATTTTTCACACATCTATTGTAAGCTGACAAACATTTATCCTCAAAATACACATTTTTAAGATAATAAAAGTAGCTGCTTTTACTAGGAAAAAAAAGATGACTTCTATAGATGCCGCATTCTGTCTCCTTCAGCCTCCAATAGCTTCTCCATGTAATTCTATAATATTCATCTTCCATTTCTGTTGCTGCAGAAACCCCTTTTTTAACAGCACATAGAAGCCATCTCCTCTCTACTGTTTGTAACTGCCTAGTGGTCAACTGCAAAGAAATGCCATCTTCCAAGTCTGTTAGAAATGGGAAAATGTATCTTTCCAGTTCTGCATAGAGGTTTTGGAGACGATTAAAATTAGGGCACTTTGAATCTTCAGGTTGGAGCGTTAAGAAAGAGAATTTTTTTTTTTCTCCCTGATGTTTCTAGAGCGTTAATCTAATAAAATCACACTTTTCAATGATGGCTGAGATTCCTTTTAGCTGCTTAGGCAGTGACAGGATCTTTCTGATTTGCCAGTGATACACAAAGCCTGCAGGAAAAAGTTGGGCAGCTAAGACTTGATGCACAAGAGAAGCAGAGGTGATGGTGCTGGAGCCTTTGCTACACCTCAGAGAGCAGCAAAGAAACGTGCTGGGCTCCTGCGTTGTCTCGGGTCATCTGTAAATCACTGCAGAAAAGATGACTCGATCGTTTGTACAAAACCAAGGAGACCAACGGGTTAAAAACCATAGGTGGGGAAGAGGGTGGGATTCCAGAAAGCATTTCAGCTCCCGAAGCCTGCTTGAAAAGGATTATTTCTCTCTATAATGTTGGGGTTTTTTTTTGCTTTTCCTGCTGACTCCTGCTGCTTTGGTGAGCAGTGTCAGTTGTCTTTCTTGACCAGACAGCAGTGAGATGCAGTGAGGATGAATGACAGCCTCTCACCTCAAATATACTTTTCACGAGCCCGGTGACTTATGAACATGTGTCCTCGGTGTATCTTATGACCCATAGGTCTGTATTACGATATATAACATATTGAGAAAACCAACTGGCCGTAAAGCATTTCTTACCTCCGTTAGCGGTGAGCGTTTGCCAGTGTAGCTAAGATTGTGTCAGCACTTCCAGGATAAACTTCCAGATATTTCAGGTTTTTTTGATAGCTTCTCATTTTCTCCAGGCTGGCTCTAAGTGGTGAGATAATACCTACATTATCATTTAACTACATCTTAAAATTATTGATCAAAAATTATTGATTTTAAAACACAGCAGTAAAGAACACAACATTGCATTAATATGCCATTTTTTTTCAAACTTTTTTTGGTGCTGTATGCTATGTATTTTATATATACATATATTTGATGAATATCCTTTTAATCAGGATTCTGTATGCATAGGTTAAAATAACATTCCATTTCTCTAGTATCCTGCTACCTCACACACATGGTCAGTTGAAGGTAGGTTAACCAAAGGTAAGTTGTCCTTCAGTACAAAGGAATATTTCTAAGGAATTTTCATTTTCTTCCAAGTTTACTTCTACAAAAGTCATATTACAGTGGGCCTTACCTGTTTATAATGCTTTTAAGAGATAATGACAGTAATACTATTCTTACCATTTTATGAATAAAATATCTGAATCCACAGATAGAATAGGATGTGCTCCTTTAGATTAATAATAGTAATTTATTACTTACTTAGAAAAAAGTTTAAAAGTATTTCAAAGAGTGAATAGACAGAAGTCAAGACATTTCTGATTAAGGTACATATGCTACTCTTAATTCACGTGAAAAGGCTGATTTTAATTAGCATTCCACTCGCACCTTTTGTTTTTTTATGAGAATATGTATCTTATTTCCACTGCATGTAAAATAATTCTGTTCCTTTTGCAGCAGCAGTGCGTTCATTAACCTTAACCGCTTTTTACAGTTTGGTTGCTGATGTTGTGGTGTTCAACTCTGCTTTTAATATGGAATCGTTTCTTACATCCATTGGAAAATTTATGAAGCTGATTCCTGACCACAGACCTAAGGATTTGGAAAAAATAATCAGACCGAAGTGCCAAGTTCTTTATTTTCCAGTCAGGTTTCCTGATGTGAGCAGGTCAGTACATTTTCCACGTCATAAATTGCTGCCAGCCTGTCAAAACTCTCTATTTATGGTGACGTTCTAACTAATCAGCTAAAGCATTGTTAATGAAAGAGTTTGATAATATGCAAAATCGCCTAATTGATAAATGTTTTTCAATAATCAGAGGCTATTCAGGCAGCGTCTGATCTGCCGAGCCTGTCCTTAGTGCGTGTCGTACAAACTTGCATCGTTCAGGATGAGTGATTTCCCACTTGTTTTAGTGATTTCCCACTTGTTTTAGTCTTTAAGGAGTTGCCAGCTCCTCAGCTCTGTATATATTTGTACAGGGGAGGTCAAGGAGGAGAAAGAAATGCTAGAGAACAGTAAAAGTGATAAGCCTGTAGTCAAGGAGCTATATTTCCCTCGGTGTGTTGCAGGGGGATTTTATTCCCTCCTCCCTCCCCTACCTCTTCTTTTATTGCTTTCCAGGTAGGCGAAAAGCATCCCAGTAGCAGGGAGCAGACTTGCAGATGTTGGCATTAGCTGCGGCGGTAGTTGCTCTGCAGTCTTCCTCGGTTACTCTGAAGGACGTTTTTTATTACCCTCGTTTCAGAGCCCGTCTTGAAATTAGTGGTGGGTTATGTGGCTCAAAGGGAACATTCGCTAGATCCTTTTCACTTTTGATTAAACCTGGCACAATTGTTTTTTCCTGTTATAAGGGACTCTCCTCCCACCGAGCAGGAACTTTGCTTCAATGGGACAGGCACTAAATAGAGTATGATTCTGCAATTTGATTATACTCTTAAAACCAACATGATGCTGGGTACATTTTTTTTGCTGAAATAAGGATGGAAAGCACCATAATGACTTGGAAAGAGTCCGGCTTTTGAACTGATAATAAGTTCTGGCCACACTTGACATCTTTGTCCCTGACCAGCTTGTACTTACAGTTGTTTCAAAGGCTAAATATACATTTGTGGTAGTTTGGGGGAGAGAGATTTTTAGTACAGGAGCTGAGGTCGTGCACTCTATTGATGTTCACGCTGCAAGGTTTGCATTTCAGTATCTTGGAAAACTTTATATTCTAAAGCACTGATTCAAATCGTTTCGAAATCAATGTCTAAAGTTAAGTCTTTAAACCTATGTTTTTGGCAAGTGGGTTAAAATCCTCCAGTGTTCCTGAGGGACTTGGCTGCCTGGATGGCAGTGGAGATCAGTACCCATATATCTTTGAGGATCGCACATTGCTTCTTAGAGACCATGTTTTTAAAGAGTGAGGGAATGCTGTGAATGCTCAGCATATTTGTCACCGAGCCATCTTAAAAGGGTCTCGTGGTTTTTTGGCATACCTTAGGAAGTTATGTGGCCCAAGCCTAGTTTTGGAGATGAAGTTGTGATAAGCCTGTGTCCTATATTAAATCGGCTCTTTTGGATTTGGCAGCCCTGGCAGATGGGGTCAACCGAGACCTGACAAATTAGTCTGAAGTCATACACACAGTCATCGTTTGTCCAAAGCGGAAGGTGATTAGGTGGGTAGAATCATTAGACTGCTACCCAAACTGGTAAAGTAGGAAGATCTCACATCTTTCTGTGTGCTCTTCTTAGTGTCCTGCTCTTGCATTAAATCTTTCCTCACAAAGCAGGACACCTTTCACGTTTTCATTGTGGTTGTTGCACTTGAAATTATATCAGAAAGCTATTTTCAGCAGAGATGGACAAAATTAAGATGTTCATAAACAACAGTGTGACTGTAAAACTTTCTCAGCAGAGTAATTAGAACCACAGATTAAATCAGCTCTATTATTTCTAATATGTATTTTATTCAATAACCAACCCTAGATGTAAGATCTGGGTTTTTTAGACAAAGCCCAATATCATCACAGGAAAAAAAAAGCCGAAGAAAGGACTGCTTCTGTGTAACTCTGAAGTTCTTTGGGTTTTGGCTTTCAGCTGCAGCCAATATTTACTATTTCTTTACAAGATCGTGTTTTAAATAATGTTGAATGCACCTGTGGCAATTGAATGCTGTTTTTTAATGTAGACTGTATTAGTATAGTGACTGAATGGAGATTGAGGAGAAAAAGGTTAAGAAAAATTGTGGCCAAGCTAAAATTTATAAAGCAAGCTCTTAGCCCAGAGTGTTTTTCAAGTTATTTTCAAATGGTAATTTGCTTTATCCAAACCAAACTCATACAGTGTAAGTAAGTGATTATTTGCATGACTGACAATCATTTCAGTGCCTGCAGTCTTTTTAAAATGCATAATTTTGCTGAGATGTTGGGAAAATATTTAAAAATTCTGAAGGCGAAACAACCAGGGTGATTTTTTTTTTTTCTTTGACCTCTTTTATTTTGTGTGTGAGTGTCTCAGGGTGTGTTTGTGTCTGAAACATAATCTTCGTTTGGATTTGGGAGAGAGGTGATCTACAAAATTATCCTCGTGCATGTGATGGCGATCTTTTTAAGATTATTCTAGATTAATATTGCAATTGTAGGGCAAAATAAAATATATCTGACCCTCGATCAAAACCAGTGTAATGAAGGAGCATGTCACAGGAGTTAATCCTGTAACATATCTACCTTTTAATGTAATTACTGTAGGTGATGGGTACACAAACGAGCACAAGCAGCGTAGTAACTGATCCCTTAAGAGTGAAGGTACAATGATGAAGGATACCTAGGACATGCTTGTGAATACTATTAGAGGTACCATTATACGTGTGTGTAATGTGTATTTAAATATTTCAGATGGGCATCTAATCACTGCTTTTCTACTTTCGAGAGGAAGTTATCGATGCTTTTTTATAAAGATTCTACTTTTTAATAAATATTTGTCTTAAGGGCACATATTGGTGTTCCCAGAGCAAGCAACCAGACTGTGGTCCTTATCTGACAATGAGAAGAGATGAAAGGATTTGAGGATTTAGCAGAGTAAGAAATTTACTGACCTAATCCTCCTGTTTTCTGGTTCTGACGACTAGCTTCCATATTGCATCCCGTGGTGCTACAGCTACTCTGTATATACTCACCCTCTGTCATTTCTGACTTGGAATTCTCCTCTTCATACATTCTGATGAAGTATATTATGTAGAAATACATAATTTCTACCGAGTACTTCTAAGCTTGGAGACAAAAAACTCCTCCAAGTTAAGGCTGTCACTTCATAGTGCATAGGTATTGCAAGGGATGTAGACCAGTAGCTGATCTTACGTGCCATATGTGCTGCGTATCAGACTGGGGGTTTATAACACAGTGAATTAAATACATTGTAACTCAGACTTATATTGTCATTGGCTTAATTTCAGTATATTTTCTATTGTAATGTAAACAAAATCCTAAATGTGACTTTCTATACAATCAATAGACTCTCTTTTGATATAGTCTGTTTCCACTTTTGCACTGCAAAACTATGGTTCGGGAAGAAAATCCCCCTTCTACCGATGTTGGCTTTGGTACTCGCATCTCCATATGCCAGCAGACCCCGCTGGAGCCCCTCTGCACGGTCTTGTTGATATTGTGTACAAATTCTTTTGGTCCGTCTGCATCCATACTGTCTGTGGCAGTTGGCAAAGTGGGGTCAGATTAGGTACTCCTTGGAATTCATTTCAACGAAAATCGTAATATAGATTTCGGTTATTACTATTCCTCTGATTGTAATATATCTTTATTACTATCACGATGTGGTAGAAAAGGAAGATGTTTTTATAAGCAAGAATGAAGTAACATTCCTAAGAGCTCAAAATGCACATTGGACTAAGGTGGAATAACATAAAAGAAACATGAGAGGATGAGGATTACAGCAGAAAATAAAAATAGCTTCTTTTAAGTGGAACTTGCTAGTGAGTATCTTGTACTATCTGCATTAACACATTTTGAAGTTGAATTAAAGATTTTAGACTGTTGTTTCTTCATTTGCTTCTATAACTTAGTACAGTTAGCAGGATATTTTCAACCATTTGATTTTCTATTTTTTTAGTTATAGTGTGAGAGAGGCAGAATTTACCAATTTAGAGAGTACTTTAGGGCCAGTTAAGGGAGTTCCTGACTAAAGCAGAAGTTTTTAAAAGACGCTGACAGTATCTCCTGTACAGGAACGTGACTGTCACGTGTGGGGGAGCCTGTTTTGGGGAAATTAAAAAAAAAAATTGCATCACTTGGACCAGGCTTGCAGGGCTGAACTTTCAGACCTCTGTTTAGATAACTAAGAGGCTCCCCCTTCCTCTGCAGTCCTAACGCTATACAATAGCTTTGCTGTGCTGGAAAAATACAGATGTCACCAAGCAAGGAGAAGCTTGAATCCACAAGAGCCCAAAGCTATAGATGGGCACTGGGGACGTGTCTACGTTGCACAGAGAGATGCTCAGCAGCGGTACCCAAGTGAGCTCTAGTGAACTGTCTTGCATACTGGAAGCAGTATACCTTAGAAGAGCAGTTTTTGGCTAATTAGCCTTCCAGTGAAATAGCATAGATTAGCTTAGGTGGAGTACTATGCTAATGATAGTGATTCTGGTACTGAGGCTAGCGACCGCCTTTGGTGGTGGCTCAGGCATCTCCGTGGTGCGCCGTGCTCTCTCTGGTAGGCATAGCCTCCCTGCCATCACGGGTTATGGGTACTTAGCATAATTAGCAAATGCCAATAGACTGCTCCTACCTTGGGGCTTGCTGCTGAAGAACTGGGTGATGAAAATTACTCCCCTGAATGTCTTTGCTCCTCACCTGCCGCAAGCAGGTTTTGAGGGTTGGTGTTGGCACGCTAAGAGTTACGCAACAAGCATGAGGGATGCTCTCGAGATCTGGGACACAGCACCTATGGGGAGGAAAGAGCGGTAATGGCTTAAAAGGGGCATAAAATGGGAGTCTTTCAGTTCTGGAGTCTGCGGCAGCGGGTCGGTTACCTTCTGCGTCGCTGGGCTAAGGGCTAACTGCAGGTAGCTGCACCTACAGCAAGGGCTTGGGTGGTTGAATGAAGGGTGCCTCAAGCATCCGTATTCAGTGGTGCTTCCTTCCACACGTGCGTCGTGTGCCGCCGGGGAGGTTGGGGGTGATGGAAGAGTCTCCATTCTCTTTCCGGATCGTGGACGAGTAGCTCTTGCCCCAGCCTGGTCTTCCAGGCAGAACACGCCTGTTTTATCCCCAAAATATCCTCAAAATTCTCCAGTGGCAGCAGACTGAGAGTGCCCTCCCAGAGGAGGGCCCAGCTGAACAGTCTGCTGGGATGTATTCGTTTTGCAAAACTTTCTGAAAACTAATTTCTTTTTATCTATTGAGGGGCAAAAATAGTTTTACTGACTCTCTTTTATCTGTCGTATAGGTATTTCGCTAAACGCTATCATAATAACCATTTAGTCTCACAATAGCTCACCAGGATACTTAAGCAGAATTCTCTGTGCAACCTAGTTTTTTATTATGTTGGGTACTGCTCATGTTGCATACAACACATTCCCATAAAACTTGCATTTTGTATTTACAGAGAAATTTCTCTGGAGAGTTAAGGTCTTGTAAAACATTCTTGTTCTACAGCATGAACGAATTATTATACTCTGGGGCATTAAAAGTGAAGTGTACTGAAGAAAAGAATTTTTTCATTAAAATGCAGTTTATATTGATAAAACAGATTACTAGCATTTGATGAAATGTGAAACTTGGATCTACCCATATCGCTAAATCGCCAGTAGGTTTGTTTTGGCAAGAAGAATAGTATGTAATGTATATCAGGACCAATCATTATACAGTACCTGTTAGTTTTGTATTAGATTAAATTGTCTTTCACTAAAGTACTTGGAAAAAAAACCCTACTATAGCTGTATCTTGAAGTAGCAGAATGTGGTAACCAAGAATATTAGAAAATAAAAGCTGTCGTGTTATCAGTTTTGGCACAGTCATTTATCAATCAGTATTTTAAACATTGACAAGTGGTAATTTAATAGGGAATGACCCTGTTGGCAGGAAGTTCTAATGACAGATGATGCAAACTCATTTATCACTATGGGGCTGTGCTGGCTTCTTACCTTTCTCAGTATCACAGCTCATATTTTCCAAGTCTGGGATGTGAGAAGCCACAAAGGGCAAAACCTGTGGCACCGCGCCTATAACCACTCCCATCTAATCTGATTAACCCCTTAGCTGCAAATTTCTCTGCAGTATAGCTGGGAAGATCTAAAAGTTCTCATACTGATTTAAATACCATTTGATTTTTAAGTAGGATTTGCCGTAATACTTGTAAGCATTTCCCATAGTCAGTTTTTTAGAAACGTTCAAGTTGTGTCACTTTGAATACAACGTTGAGACATGCTGGTACTTGGCTTTCAAAAACAAACCACATTCTAATAATTAATAGCACATTTCATTAGCAGGCATTAAAAATATTACACGCTGTGCCCTATACAGTGGGCAGCTATTATTATTATTATTATCATTACTACTCGAGAAGGAAATTGATGCATTCAGAGGTTTAATTGATTCGTGCATATTCATGTGGGAAGTCAGTGGTAGAGTCACGACTGGACTGGATTATTATGCACTTCCATGCATCATAATGTCTCTGCAACTTGTAAAGAGAATAGACTACCTTGCTGTAATAAGTGTGGGCATTTGAAGTTGAGGGATGTCATGGGAGAGGAGATGAAAATGACACCTTCATCAGCAACTGGTATGGATGGCGCTTTTAATTCTCCTGGGATTAGTCTATCTGTAATACAGTAATTCAACCATACTTGGAATAAAAACAATAATACATTTTTACTTCAGTTTCCACAATAGCGAAAGTTTTCATCGATTTGGTATGATTTTATGTTACCTTTCGTCAAGCATAATAAATGCAAGCCCTGCTTTGGGCTTTCTCCGCCTTCCTACCCCAGTTCTCTGTCTGTTCTTTCTCTTTTCCTTTCACAACAGAGTCTTTCTCCTCAAGGCTGGGATCATGTTAAATATCGTCCCCGTACAGGATGATTCAGACATGAAATACTTTCAGAGTTTGCATCAAATTGTTGTAATAAGAATCAGTGAAGTTTGAATTTAATTGGTTAAAATTGTCGTGGCAGACTATAAGCTGGTTGGTTGGGTTTTTTTGTTCCCCTTCTATTCAAAGTGGACAAAGGCTATTGGTTAATGGTAGGATCCTGCAAAGTGCTAAATACCCTCATTTTCACTGCAGTCAATGGGAGCTGAGGGCGCTTGGCACTCGGCGTGAGTACAACGGTAACACGGGTGGAAGGACGTGGCACACGAAAGTAACTGCTGGGTATCGAGTGATGCGGCCGTGTCCAGTTCAGTTCCAATCCATATGAAGGTACGGACTTCAATCCTTCGCATGTGTGAAAGATGGTTTTTACAGACAAGGCTGTCCCTGCTGAATTTTGCATTTCAAAATACCGCCCTTCAACGTTTGAACAATTCCATATTTTTTATTATGAAATTCATGAATATTACATGGAAGTGGAGGTGGATTTTTTTGTTTTTCTTTAAAGTGATTTCATGCTTACAGAATTGTAACAGAGAGGGAAGCAGTCATGTTGGGCATATTATTTCTCAGTTGCTACATGAGGCAGTGACAGAACCTTTTTGCTTAAATATTCCGGGCATTCCTTGTTGTAATATAATCGAAAAAAAAGTAGGTGATGTGCTAAAAATTGCAGAAAAGATAAGGAATAGGAAGGAATATCAGAGTTCTTAGAGATTCTTCACTGAGAATACAAAATGTTTTCAGAAATCATTTTTAGGAGAGTGAAGGACTCTCTGTTACCGGTCGTGGGGGAATGGGAATACCTTTAGAAAAAGCCATGCTTCGTCTTGAATGCAATATTAGTTTGGGGGGAAAAAACCCCAAAACAGCCAAAACCCAAAAGAGTGGGGCCTTTTAAAAGAATGGTGGAATAGATAGCCTTGCAAATTGTTATTACATTTGAAACTAAAACTTTAAGTGGGTTGGATCTGCTTCGAGCACTGTTGTGTGCTAGATTGCCAACAACCAGTTCAAGTTGAAGTGAGAGGTACCGTTAGATGGAAGTGTCAGTGGAGAAGATACTAAGATGTTCTGTAGGAATTTCGGAGAATAAAGAATAAGAGAACAAAATTACATGATGGAATACATAAAATTGCAGTTTTAAGTTTGAAGAGGAAACTTGAAACATAGCTCTCCAGTCCTATGGAGATGACCTTTATGTAATGTGTAAGAAAAACTTAATACAGATGTTTTATTTATACATAACCAAATGGGATGAAGTTAAATGATTTTTAATTTTGCCAAATCACCGATAATTTCTTTGTTGCACAAGGAGTCTTTTAATCTGTTTAGGTTTTTTTCTTTTTTTGCTTTTGCTTTTGCAAATATTTAATATTTTATATTTTGGACATTCCCCATGCTCAGTTGTGACTCCCAAATGAAATAATCCTCCTCTTCTTCCCTTTAATAATTCAAATAGCATACATATAAAAATATGAAAATCCCAACGTAAACGTACCAGAAGTGCTTTTAAGGTAGCTGTTCAGCTTTACTATTGAAAAGATGCATGTCTAAATAGTAATGAGGGTTCATCAGAGTTTTGAGCTTACGAGCACCAAGTAGTAGGGATGCTAGCTGAAGAGCTTATGGGAGAGCCAAGTCTAGGAACACTTTGCCAGCTACTTTTCCTCAAGTATGTATGAGAAAAGATCTTTGGATTGTATCACCTTTTTTAGCGGTGGGGCATTTTGCGTGTTGAGAAATCCGTATTCGCAGCAAAGGGGTTTCGATATTGTATAACAAGATATTATTAAGTTCCGTCTGCTTTTCAAGCAATGTTACAGGCACTAACAATAACCAGGAAGAATGAATTGCCTATTAAGTTGATTCAGCCAACCTGTGATTAATTTTAGAGTGGATTCCTCATAAAACTGTGCTGGTTTCCTATCGGATGACTCCTAAGTGTAGTCCTCGTGTCAGGCTTGCAGAAAACTAAAGACTTTGTCCATCTTTGGCCTACTTCATGTATTTCCTGCCCCCTAATAAGCTTGGGACTCATCAGCAGACCACGTTGTCTCTATTTTCGTTAATGCCCAACTAGCCGTGGGCCTAATGGTATGTAATGTCTCACCGTCAGGCCAGAGCCCTCATCTTTCCACTTGTCCTCCCTTGTCAGCTCTTTTCAGTTTGCTACTGTCTAGAAACCACAGGTGTCTTAGTGCTGGTTCTGCACCAGCTGAAGAGACTGATTTAATTTCTCCAGGATAGATTTGATTTTAGGTATGTTCCCCCCCGTCTCTGCCAGAATACTCATCATGGGTGCTCGGCAGCGGGGTTACGTGTCTTCATTTCTATGATGTTGCTTCTCAGAAAAAAACCCCAAAACTATTCACAGCCAGGTTGTCCTTTAAAAAGTCTAAGCATTTTTGATCTCCAGCTAATGTTTCTCATAGATGTTAAATAAAGAAGCAAGCAGATCTTCCTTCCCTTGGTCACTTTTGTGTGCTAAATGGTGGACTAGTCTGCATGGCTACGCAGGTGAACACAGAACGTAAAGAACATGCAGACATGTAGTCAACTTGCTGCTCCAGATGCACCAACCAGCAGTATAGCTGCACCACACCAATTGAAAAAAAGCTTATGTGATTCTCATACACAATAGAAAAGATATTTTTTAAATGCACAGATCGGTGCGTCTGCGTAAAGGACTGAAAAATTTTATGTTGCTCTGGTCACCCATGTTCAAGAAAGATTAATTTAAACTGTGAAACAGGTATAGAGAATTGCTGCTAGGGTGATTAGGAGAATCTGTATTATGAGAGCAGATTAAAAGAGTATGGTTCACTTGTCCTAGCAAAATAAAGGTTGAGAAGGGGATATATGTTAATCTTTATAAATACAGTCAGAGGATAAAAGCCATGAAAGAGGAGGAATTATTTAAGTTCCAGGATAATCCTTATAACATCCACTAGGTATAAATTGGTCATTATTAAATGACTCAGATGGGAAACGGAAAAAAAAGGGTGTGTAGGGAGGTTGTTTGTTTTGGTTTTTGTTTGGTGCCTTTTTTTTTTTTTCTGAGAGCCATTTAGTTTTGAAATGACTGTTGAAACACTATTGAAATGTAAGAGGAGTTTGATAAATTCATAGAATTGTTGGTTAAACAATATAGGAGTAGTGCCAGGCAGTTGCAGATGTTTGCATTGATGATATCCCCAAAATGAAGGTGAAAAGACATGGACTATGAGATGGTCACATACTGACTTCAGTCTTGAGACCTGAACTGCTCCGTGAAGATCATTTATTTCTAGTGTCTATAAAAGACACAACGAAAGACCAGTCTGTTCTGTGTACTGCGCACAGGGTTTATCTTGTATTTCATTAATCAGATGTTTCATAGAGGAGCGGTGTCCTGCAAGGTATGTCATGCTCATACGTTCAACCTCTCACCGTATTTGGGATCAGAAGGAATTTTCATTAGCCAGACTCATAATGACCGTGGTGGGAAGGGAAAAAAAACGAGGGGAATATTTTTGCCTCTACCTATGTACTGGGATCATCTGGACGTTTTAGTGTTTATGAAGAAAGCCACGTCACGGCCAGTGTGTTTGGTCCCTCCTCTCCTCTCCGTTGCCACACTGGAGTTCTTGGGGCATCAATCTTGGACTTTGTTGTTTTGTGGTAGCCTGAGCATCCCTCAGAAGACAACGCAAACTGAAGCGGTACCGAGGGTTGACAACCACAGTGCTTGGGGAAAGCGGTGGGTGATACGTGCTTCGGCAAGAACCGTCTTCAGGCAAAACGTCTGAGTATCGCGGCTTTGGAAGCATCCTTCTCGATTTTGCCTCAGTTTACTTTTGCTCAGTGAAGCATTTGGATAAAATTCTGCTGTTGAGCTCATTGGAGTCAGAATGAGTTTATTTTAACTTTCCTATTTTGATGAGTCTGTATGGCTCTTTCATATTCATCCTTGTGTAGCGTAGTTTAATACTAAAATTGCCTCAATCTGTGCTAGAAGCAAATGAATCACAGAAAGAAGAACTTTTTATGCAGTAATTCCTTTCTGTGACTGAAATTTTATCTGTCCTTCCCCAAACTTCATTGCAGGTCTTTTGGTTTCGGAGTTCACTTATGTTATCTGCCATCTGATTTTAAATTACCGACCTTGAATTATGTGACTATATATGGAAGAGGGAAGATTTGACCCCTTTTTGGGTGCCTAAACTGTCTTCCTTTTGTTGCCAATAAAAGGAGGGATTATCTGTCAGGATTTCTGGTAACCTATTCAAAAAAAAAAATTAAAAATAATAAAAAATAATAATAAAAAAGGCAGTAGCAGGTAAAAAAAAATCTTTCTTTTTTTTCCTTTAGTGAAACCCTGTATGATATCTATAAAGTTGCCCAATATTTATGACCTTAAAACTGTATATCTTTGGTTCTGAAAGCAGCTGAGCTCTTTTCCGAGGTACTCGGTGCTGAACTTCTCGGCTCATCTATACGTTAGCGACTTATTATTCTGCGAGCGTCACTTCATTTGGGCTAGCAATAAGTCCTGTTCAGTCATTGTGCTGCAGAGGAATGTTTAAAGCTGCAATGTGCATTGGAGTCTGTTTGTTTGCAGCAGATGATTTGCCTAAGCTTTGATGCGCAGTCACTTTCTGACATTTGTGTATTTCAGCAGTGAACAATGTAAACTCATTTTCTGAGCACTTTGATTACTTGCACATAGCAGTGCCCATGGCATGTGACAGAGAAGAGCACTCTATCCACTAATCAGATAGATATGCTTCAAGCGTATTTACACAAAATAATGAAAACAGCTGTTAGATACCTTTAAACTTGAGTGTGTTTTGTTATTAATCTACTAGCCCGTACACATGACACTATAATTCTTCGCTCACTCAAGTTGCCTTTAATGACACAGTAATAAAACGGAGAGGGATGAAAGTAATGGAATTGTAGAATGTAATGCCTCAATTGTTCTACAGTGTCTTCCTTTTTGCCAAAATAAACCACAATTAGGTCCATATGGTGTTTTGAAGTTTTCAAGCAATGACCCTAATAAAAAGTAATGAATTTCTGACAAAAGAAAGCATGGTGCTCTTTTAAGCAGATATCTTCGCTATTGATCTAGTTATGATTGCAGACTGATATGCTAATAGAAGAAGAAAGGTTCAACGTGCCTGGTACAAGCACTTTCATTTGTGGTTTATTTTATTCTTATGAAATTCAGATTGAAAAGGTAGAAACATGTTGTAATCCATCAGTTATGACTCCCTTTTAAAAGACCTACTATAAAGAAAACAAACGGGTTTTTCCTGAGAAAAATGGAGTTTGGAAAGCATTTGTTAGCTTGAAATTGTTAACTAGGAGCATGCCTTGCAATGATGAAGACGCTTTGTTTGGCTATATGAAATTTCACCTGAGCACTTTATTCTCTTCAGAGGTCCAAGCTCTGTTATTGACTTTACTCTCTT
The DNA here is from genome assembly GCF_900496995.4 of Aquila chrysaetos chrysaetos. Classification (NCBI taxonomy): domain Eukaryota; kingdom Metazoa; phylum Chordata; class Aves; order Accipitriformes; family Accipitridae; genus Aquila; species Aquila chrysaetos. The sequence continues at coordinate 49,505,242 of NC_044009.1, read as the reverse complement.
TTAACCTTTTCATGGGGGAATTGGGGTGATACTCCTCTTCATCTAGAAAATCAAACTATCCATGGAGCAGTTGTTAGGTAAGTACAGCTACTCAAACGCAGCGAATAGGGAGGACGTGCAGCTCGTCCTCCTATACAGTACGTAGCTATGGGCAACCGTTAAAGAAGTATGGTGTGTCAGTATTATTCCAATGCAGTAATAATGATACCTGAAGTACGGGTGATCTAGTCTTAATACAGAGAGGAGAAGGCAGGTTCTGGAAACAGATACCAGGGGAAGGAGAAAATAAATGGCTGATTTGATGAACCTTCAGTGCTAGTGGTTGTTGAATGAATGTTCATTACGCGCAGTCCTAAATGACTGAACTGAAAAGCATCTGCTGGATAATGTATATTATTGGCATTATTTTACTCCAAGTGGTGTAGTTAATGTCGAGCAAGGCCTATAGTCTCGTAACATGAATCTCTTCAGAGCATCCTTTCAGGAAAATCTACCTTCTCTACCTTTGATCACTGCTAGAAACTGTCTCTGAGCGGCTCCTTCACTGGTAAATTAGGAGTCCATTTATTTAATGGGCTAATTTCTCTGTTGCCTGTTCTCTAACTATTGAGCTGCCTTTCAGACTTCCCACTCGAGTCTTTAGTGCTGCACCTTTGGAAAGTAACCTAATTTGGGCCTCAGTAACCCTTACCATTTTTCATTTATGTTTGCTACCTTCTACATTGGTAATTTCTCCATCTCCTTATGTATCACATACTTGTGTGTGGTTACTTTATTCATCTTAATAGAAAGGAGTCTTGTTCACGGGTAGAACTTTATCCTCAACAATGTATCTTACTTTTACAAGCAAGGTAAATGAATTGCTATTTATTCCACCGCTTTTCTTCTTTCTGAAAACAGATACTCGTTTCTAATTTCTCACCTTCTTGTACTGGATGCCTCAATGAGATGTGAATGATTAATTTGTTTTATTGCGACCATGGTTAATAGGAATTGACTGGTGCTCAGGAGCTGGGACTTGCCTTCTGGAGGAGGGCATGGGCTGCAGGAGAAACTAATCTCACTTCAGATTATAAAATTTGGATTATTTCTGTTACTTCGAGTTCTAGTAAGAGGAACATAAAAGTGAAAATCCCCACCTTGATTCCTGTGATGAAAATATGGGAATTGATTTTTCTTGCCTCAATTTTCAGCTTTAAGAAATAGTCTTATACTGTGAAATAGTGTGTCAAATTTTAGACTGGTTTTAAATTATATTAAAAAAATCCATCAAGCATAAGTAGCCTAGGAGGTGAATGTGTTTAAAATATGCTGGTTTCTACAGCCAGCTGTAGGTGAGAAAGGTTGGGCTTTTCACCCAAACTGAGCAGGTTCTCCCAAGAAGCTGGATAGGAGCAACAGGGTTTGGTGTGGCTCCTCATGCACCACTCATGCTTTGGTGCTTGTATTAAACTTCCCTCCTATATCATAAACAATAACAAATATGCTGAAACATTTTTAATACTGAAAAAGGGTCTTAAAGCTCAGAAAAAGCGCGGGAGCCTTCAAAAGCTTAACTAAGTCCTTTAGCCCCTGGTTTTATTCATTAAAATATAAGGACCTTAATTCTGCAAGGTTGTCCTCTCTTGAGAAGTCTAAATACCATCAGGACACTTCAGAAATTCTGGCTTATTTTTTATACAACTCAGTTGAAATTATTTGAGATTTCGAGGTACTTTGAAATTTTTGGTATACCTGCAAAGGCTTCTATAAACTTACCTTAGTACCTTTTGAAATCTGAAGTTTTAACCATTTGTGATGTTCTAGGTTTTGGCCGTTAGTCTGGAAAAGCGATCATGCTGGCCTCTGCTGATTGTGTATTTCATTTATTTGAGAAAAGTACCCAAAATATTTTGATTTCCATGTTACCAGTACTTTCACTTGCATTGTGATAGCATCTGGTACATCCTGTGACTTTCCCACACATGAAAGTAAGGCAGTCGGTATTAAGAAGCATTAGCACCCCAAAAAGATAATAATACAAGGTTTCTGATGCTTAATATAACTGTGCTTGTGTACATATGGACAGTTCTATAGATGATTAACTACAGTCATGTAGACTTTCTCAGCCTGCATGTGTGTTGGCAAGACTAGCTCCTCAATGAACAGTAATTCTTATTACAGAGCTATTAGTAGTAGGCCGAATCATTGCATTATAGATCTCATGTAAAATCAGGTCTTGACAAAGGGAAAACAATTTTCAATCCTTCATGCAAAACCCAAAAGTTTTCTATTTTTTGATCTGCTGATATATATAGGGAGAAATGTACCATGACTTTTATTTAATTTCTTCTTTTTTTTTTTTTAATGCATTCAACCTCCTTTAAGAACAAAGTCCATTACTGTGTAATGATCAGAGATGGTGATTTTTAGCAGTAGATTGAGGGGACAAGTTTAAGAAAACATTTATTGTACTGTGTTTTGGAAACACAAGCTAGTTGTAGAGGTTACGTTCAAAATAGCAGGAACTAGTACGGCAGCATTTTAGTAAATTAGGATATAAACAAACATCTGTTGCAGGAATGTAGAAATGACATCATAAAGAATGTATGCAAAAACTTAATTGAAAAAGAATGATGCAGAATTGCAGCATGACTTTAAGTCTAAATTGATTTTTGCCTTCAGAGTGAAAGTGGGATTTTTGTGCAACATTCCAATACTATAAAGTATTTAAAATGTAATGTCCTATTAATGTACCTAAAATGTAGACTCTGGGTCACCCAATAAGAATAGTAGTTACAGTAATACAGTATATGTAATATGCAATTATCTTGACAATAGTTTTATTTTTTCAACAATTTTGTCATAAAAGAGCAGTAAGATACAATGAATTTGATTCATTTTGTGTGTGTGAATCATTTAATAGGCCATTACATCTACTATATTAGACTCCATTCTCCTTTCAGAGCTTTTCATTATAAGGCTGTCTTTAATGGAAAGAAGTTTAACCTTCCCTCCCAGATAGATTGAACCCCATAACAGTGTAAACATTCTCATTATAAAATAAAATCCCCTTCCCCAAGGGCAGCACTATAATTATGTTGCAGAGTGTTGTACAAATGTTTCTCTTAAAAAATGTTGTCTCATTCTTGTCCTCAAGTTTTTATCATTTTCATTTATGAAGAGAATCAATAATACTTTTAAATTGTAATTTAATAAAATAAATATGATCTGATTATTTTTTAATTTTTTGAAGTTATTTTAATCAAGTTTGAGAAGAAGTCATCAGTAAAATTGCTGTTGATTTATAAATAGGATAATTAGAGGCTTTCCTCCTAAGTACTGTTCACTGGCATTGTGGCTGTTTTTATTGCCTAGTCAAACCTCTTCATTCAATTTTAAAATTGCCTTTTGAATGAACTGCGCTATGAGCTTGCCAAATAGTGTCACCGTTAATACCTTACCTCCTCTATTTCATTGTCCGGTCTGTAAATGCACAATAAATTGTTTGATAAGGAGGTCAATGAGGTTGTACTAGTTTTTAAGTGAATTATGGCCACACGTTTCAGATTATGTCACGCTCTTAGTGTAGCGCTGTGCTTAAAAGGTGGTGATACAGTGCGTGGTAGATCGTTTGGTATGGTTGCTCAAGGACTAGACACAAATCAAGAAGAGCGGGTTCTCCACCGATCTTCATAGAGAGAATAGACGACAAAAGCGCGCCTTGTTAATCCAATTTACAATTCTGTAGCGTGTCCCTTAGTCTAATTAAGGAAACTCTCAATAGCAGGTACACACCACACGCTCCACGAGGATGGGTTAGGACGAAGACGTTTGCAAGCAGGAGAGCGTTTCACTGCTCTGGCTACGGAAAAGCTGGCAGTAGTATTCCTGGAAGGTCCTCAAGCTTCTCCCACCGCCGTGCTGGATGGTCATCTCTTATATCTCCTGAGATATGGAGCGGGAATTGGGTTTTTCTGTATGCATAACTGATTTTGGAGAACCGTGCTGGATTGGTGTCACCATTCCAGCGGTTTCCCGTGCCGATGCGTCACCTTCGCCCAACCCTCCTCGGCTTCGAGAGCTCCTCCGCGGACGAGGCTGTGGCTTCCATCCAAGCCCGTCTTCCCCCCGCGCGCAGCGCACGAGCGGTTTTGAAATAGAAATGTAAAAGGCGAAAGTAAGAAACTTTGTGCTTGTTGAGTCTAAAAGAAAGTCTGTTTGTGTGTGTCTCTCCCTTTGTAACAGAAGGAATGTTTCTTATGTTTCTGTCTTCAGACAGTTGGCACACATTTCATCTCAGCAGCTGCTTTCTCTTAAAGTGCAGTAGAGTGTAGGACTGTAGTGACACTAGCATTAATACTTCACATTCTGCTATCATATGCTGTCACTGTGAAATATGGATCTAGGTTACATGTGTTTGCAGACTTTGTACTGCTGAATTATGAAAGCTGACTCCGTTGGAGGATTGTGTTGTATTCAGAGACTGTGAACTGAACAATAAATGAATGCAGGCAGAGACTTGCAGTCATAAGCAGTATCCTCCTTTTTGGCCTAATTGAGACAATAGCTTTAAAATGTAGAATTGCCAAATAAAACTCCATTGTTGACTTAGGTAAATATGTTTAGCAGGCATCTAAATATGTCTCTCGTGGGCATCTTTTAGTTGTTATCCTCAACATTGTTTAAATATTATTTTTAAATCCCATTCTTCCGAATGGTATGAATTACTGCAGATGAAGAAAATTTATTCCAAAGAGTAAAAGTACTACTGCTGTCTGACAAAATAATTTTTTGGGAACAATTAGTTATTTTGTTACCAAGAATTAGTGTGTACCTGTAAATAGAACTCTGCGATCTTTTTATGCACCTGGATGGCCATCAGAGGGGTGAAGAGCTGCGCTTTCCTTATTTTGAGAGGTACACAGTTAATACAGATGTAAGTATCAGCTAAGATGTCAAGAATTGTCGGGTTTACACCGTAATGCACGGTACCCATGCGTTGCACGTGGGTGCACGGGGGATCCGGTCCTGGCCCCGCTGAAGTCACCTGGGGCTGTGTCGGCACATCATGCGGGAGCTGCGGCAGTGGGAGACTAAAGGGTAAGCAAAGCTGCTGGAAAGGAATATTTGGAATTACTCTGAAATGAATGCTCAGCATAAGGGGATACTGGGGTATCTGCAAGCAGATCTTAATACAAGCTCATGTACATAATTTTGTTGCGCTGAAAACGTTAATCGGTGTATTGGTTAAAGTCAGATTTGCTTGGTGCCTGAGGTTCTGCCAGTAAATGATTTTATTTCTTAAAACAGCAGTCTTTAGGTATCTGTAACTCCAGTGATAGTGTCGATGCTGTGACTATAAACTGACAATTGAAGTTGATTTTCTGTGTGCAACCACTGAGGATCAGAAAGCAAGCCTAGATGCAGAAAGTTGGGGTCTAATGTAGCAGCCTCCATTCATTTTCAGTTTTTACCTTTGAATATCAACATCTGTACAGGCACAGAGTGAGTAAACAAAACACACACGTTTTGGTAGCGTTAAGCGATATTGCTGGTAAATGGGCTTTAAACCACACTTCTTTAGGAGCTTCCAACTGGCAGAAAACCATAATCAGCATGCTTACCATGAACGGTCTAATGCTCAGAATAATGTTAGAATTGCTGTGGACAGTGTGGAAGAAATGTTTGGTCTTACTGAACTTGTCTGTATATTTTATTGCTTAGCATGCATGGGGTTTGTGTCATATACGTATGGAATTTTATGTGAAGTGGTTGCTGTCATGGCTCTTCCCGTGTTAATTTTGATGTTTCTTTTGTATCTGATACTTAAGTGGGAAGGTGGGGTTGTATCCTCTCTAAGCAGTGCTGTTCCTGTGCATCAGGGCTTCCCATAACAGCCTCTTCTATTGTCATCTCGTTCCCTGACTTCTTTTAAATTGCATCCAGGTTCATGTTAAGTTTAAATGTTCTCATCAAGAATTGTCGTAGACTAGAAACCATGCACTTCTAACTTTGTACTCTAACGGGACATTGTTCAGTTGATTGTAAAGAGGTGAAATACATAAACAATTTTAACAACAGAATTTAACCTGTTAATGAATCATGCTGGAGGTAATATCTACGTGCTCTCTCAGAGTCCTAGCTACGTGCGTAATAAATCAACGTGGTGCTTTTTAGGTGCTCACTCATTTTCTGTGCAGCAAGCAGCTGCATCATCAGTCTTTTCCTCTTTGCCTGTCTTCTCATAGCCGTCGAGTTTTTTATTCTGGGGCACAATATGTAGAAACTTCACCATAGTGAGGTTTATTTTTTTAATACAGCAAAAAAATACTAATAAATCTCAAATTTTCATTCATCTACATCTGCTTTTCTGTCAAAGAGAAGATCATTTTCCTGATCTTGACCAATCTGTGGCCTTTTCTGGACCAAAAGAATGAGGGTAATGTGTTGATGTTCTCATAAACAAGACCATTTTGTAGTTCATTCCTTTGTTAATCTTTATAAAATATTCTTGTATTTGTCAAAGTATTTCTGTGCCATGTGATAGCAGAAACACCAGTAGAACAACATCATTTTTCTGAAGTGTCTGGAGTCTCTTTTACTGTATAGAATAGTGCGTAAATCTACTATTAAATTTATGGAAAATTCATCTTGGGTGGAGTATTGCACTGGTTAGAAGGTAGAATTCATGTACTCCATCTCTAATTGATGTGGTGTAATAGTTTAATTGCATGGTCTTTAGAATACTAATCATAGCAGCATTTACCAACAAAACAGAATTGTCACTTTTCTGTGGGGACCATTTACAACAAAGCTAGCATAACTAGTCAGCATGCAAGAAAAAGACCTTTACGCTTAAGTTACATTATTTATCAGAGCTTTTCAGTGGGGAGGAGTTCTTTTTGTTTTAATACACTTATGCTATGTAATTCTGTGCATTTTATAGTATTAATTGGAGAAACCATTAAAGCACTTTGACAACCTGGAACATTTCTCTTGCATCTACCTACTGGTTAGCTGTTCCTCTGCCAGACTTTATGTCGTAACCTACGTCTTTAGTCACCAGCCTTACAAGAGGGCAGCACCAAGCATGCGGAGATGCTGCAAGTCATAGAGTTCCTCTGGCTGAGGATGGAGAGAAGCAGCAACAGCAAAGGGTAACACGAGGGGATGAGTGAGGAATTGAGTGAGATTGAAATCTCTGGAACTGTGGATGTTGATGGGGATGGGTCCTCCGAGCTACCTACATGCTGGTATCATTCATTGTAACATATGCTACAAATATACCAGGAGACAGCAATATAGATAGCGTTGGGATGCAGGAAATAAGAGCTTGCCTTGTGATGGAAACCAAGAGGGCTATTTGAGTATTACCACGAAAAGAAGCAGTTGTGGATTGTTCTACCTGAGATATTCTGGCAGTTTAAGATTTATGCTGCTGCTCTCTGCTTTCTGTTCCTGGCCCCTCGCAGGGTGATGGACCTCCCGTGTGTGACTGGGAGGCACTGGTCTTCATCAAGCCTCGTAAATGTAAAGATACTCAGTACCTTTTATCATCAGTAAGATCCTCAGAACTAATCTAGCATGCAGTTTTTCAGAGATTACTGTGTAATGCCCCAGAGACATGGTGAGCAAAGTTCTCAAGCCCCAAAGGACTGAACTATGAAACCACATTTCCAAATAGATTAAAAGTATTTGTCATCGGCTGATTTGCCATGAAAGGCTGAACAGAAGTCCTTTACACATGTGTGCTCATGCATGCGGATGTGTGCGCGCACACACGCACACTTGAGCTTGTGGGAACCCAGTGTGCTTGGTTGTTTTATTTAATAATAATCAAGATTTTACCATTTGAAGCAGGACCTATTTCTGGAGCAGTCTGAGCCAAAGATTGAATTTCTGAGACGCTCTTACAGTTTATTGTGTCCTTTTCCCCCTCATTAGTGTATCGTTGTTGTGGGAGAAGGTCCAAAACGATCTCAAATGCGTAGGCTTTTGAGATAATTCAAAAGAATTGAGCCATGCTGTCTGAGTCGGTACCAAAGTCAATTATTTAGGCAACTTTATCAGCAAAGTGTGTAAAAGGAAAGGAATCCCTCTGTTATTCCCCCATTGCCCTTCTGTTACACCAATTCACAAGGCAGCAACGTACGTGGTGTTTTGTGCTTTCCATGGGAATCCTGGCTGAAAGGTGTATTAAAAACAAAACCAGGACATCCCCCCCAGACATTTTTCAACCCACGTTGGTGCTGCTGGGTCAGTGTCAAAAAGGCCGTCGTCTTCAGCCGGCACGTGTTCTGGTCCTACTTCAGATTACACCTGCTGTTAGATGGAATGGCACAGCTTCAACCAGGGGCGTTCACAAAGTGAGTCAGAATCACATCTTCTCATTTAAAGCTGGCAGGATATCCCATCATGCCTACCTTTTAATCAGATGATATTCCGATCACCATTCCCATTCATTAATGATCAATACTTCAAGTATTGGTTCAATGTTTCAAGTCACAGATGTATTTCGTCTTCAAATAAAGGTTCGTGCTGTGGGCATTGCTGTGTCCAGTAAGGATTTACCTTTTTAACTTTAAAAAAACATAACCAGAAAATGTGACAATTATAATGCAGACCTAAAGGCCCTTTCCAGCACAACTGTGGTAAGTACTTTAAGCATATGAAAGTGTTTTAACTGTGACATGGATTCTTTAATTCTGAAAAATAAGCATCTGATTCTGATAGAGACCCCATTTTAATGACAAAGCCAAACAACTGAGTAGATGCCTACTTTGTGAATTGCCTTAGTTGGGAAGCAAGTATGCCATAAATCTTGTAACCAAAATAATGGTATAATATTGAGCTGAATACAGCGATTTTTCTGTCTCATTTTTTAGACAGCTCGGAGAACTTCCTTTCCTTATGACTGTAATGTGTTCCCTGTAACGTAGTCTGGTGCAGAAGGCATAGACATCAACGTTTCTAAATGGTTTGTATGATCAACCGTGCCTAATGGTTTGTGAACCAGATCTTCAGCTGGCTTAAAGGGCTGCAGTTCTTTGGAAGTCAATTATAGCATTTTATATCATCTGAGAATCTGATTTCTTCTTCTAGCCGTATAGACTTGATCAAACAGTATCCGTAGACTTAAAAATGGCAGATTTATTTCTCAGTATCTGCAATGCCCTGTGTTGATGTCATCAATATTATAGAAATAATCAAGGACAATTTTTTCCCCCCAGTAATGTGAAAGAAAAACTGGTGAATGACAGGTGTACAGGATTGTTTCAGAAGTAATGTTGAAACTTAACTTTGGTGAATGGCAAGTAGGACAAATGTGCAGTTATTATCTATTTAATTAAATGGTTCATAAGAGTCAAAGTGTTTTAAATACATCATAAAATACAGGAGGTCAGGAACTTAAGAAACCTAGTAATTTAAATCAGTATTAAATAATAGGTAAATTAGGGTCTTCTTTTAAGGCACTCAGTCAAAACTTACAGGATTGTATCTCAAACATGAAAGAAGACTTGAAAAAGACCCAGCAGAATTTTTTTTTTTTTTCCCCACAAGGGCTGTGATTTCTGTTGCCCCTGTGATGCATAAAGGAAACCTGGAAAAAAGTTTTTGGTTTTGCAATACTTGTTTCTTGTTAGTATTTTCTCTGCTTTTTTAATCTTAAAGATTGTAAAATTTTTAAGCTATTCCCACCCAAACACACACACGGAAGATCAGCGTGCATTAAAGCACGTTCATTTTCATCCCTTCCACTGTACTATAGAGGGTTATTGAGACAGAGAGGAAAATCTTCCATCTGACTTGTTCTTATTTAGTAGCTGGACAAGATCAACATTGGTTAATAAACTAAACCCAATGAAAACCTCACTCAAAGAGCAGTTTTGCACTCTGTTGCTCAGTTTTCACATTCTTTTTCCTTGTGATGATGTGATCATTTCACTCCAGTTCTCCAGTCACCATGCAGTCTCCTAGGACAGACAAGACCTGAATTTCTAATGTGAAGAAGCATGATACAAGCATGCTATACATTATAGAAAAGAAAAAAAAAAAATCCCTTAGTGGATTTTTAATTTTCCATGCACCTTTAACTTTTAAAAGAAAACTTTGACCATTTACGGATTAGAGTTTTAAATAGAAGCTGTATGGAGGTGTTGCTTTTAGATATTTAGATTATTTTCTTTGTAGTATTCCAAATTCTGTTCCTCAATGATGTGCTGCTGCATTTCTTCTGATTTTCTTACATGCTGATGTGTGATCTACCTCTGGAACTACATTTGGAGGTGGAATGCCACTCTGTCCTTGTAGTAAAATGGTGTCTGAGTTTTTAAATATGTATGTAAACTGCTATCTGCATCATCACAAGAAGAATGTTTCATAACTGGGTATATCAAAGCTGGTTATAGAAAATGTCAGTGGTTAAAATCTCAGTGAATGATCAAGAATAATGGCTTATTTACAGTTCCATTTTAAATCAGTGCTCCATTTTAAAAAATACAAATAGTGAAAGGGGTGAGAAGAACAGCTAAAGAGAAACGTATTGAATACACAGTAGTAAGGTGTTTTTCAATGGTATAGGTTTGAAATTTAAAAGAAGCTCATGTGTCTTCAGAAGTATTAAGTTTCAATATGTGTCGGCAGTGCTATTGTATTAGTGCAGTCGGTTACAACAAATTTATCCTGTGATGATATGTAATATAGAGAATCACCTTTTATCTCCCACTGAAAAATAAGCTACAGCTAAAGCATCAGCAGCTCTATGAATTCTGCTGGCATATTTGATACCTTTATGTTTGATTTCGGACTCGAAGAGTAGATGGAGGTATCTCTGGCAGCACTAACGGGTAACCTTCTTGCATGTTCAACGGAATGCGCATCCTGGCATCTGCGCTACTCTATTTTCCTGTACTTAAGTACATGGCAAACGTCTCGTTCATTCTGCTCCACAAGAACCAGCCAGGAGTGTGAACACAGAATCTTTAGACACCATGAAAGCCCTACAGAGGTCAATGCTCTCTCTGCTGTCAAGAGGCAGCTTGAGGACCTGGCTGCATTGATGCTTCTGTGATCGTTATTCTCATTTTCATCCAGGCAGGATGAGCAATATGCAGTTGATTTCAGAAATAGCTCTTCCCAAGCCAGAGAGCCATGCAGCTGCGTGATGAGGTGGCCACCACAACAGGACACAGTCATCGGGCGTTTTGCCCTTTGGCTCAGACCCTGCTCAGTGGTCCCCACGTTCATCGCTTCCAGAGCGTGGGGTTGTAATTGGAGTTATGAACATACGGTTAAATATTGGAGCGTGCAGAGGCTAATGGTTATTCTGGGTGCTACTCCTTTCCTTGAGATCTTCTTTCTATCAGCTCTCCTCCAAAACCCATCCACAATTTGCAACTTTGTTCTTGTTTGTTGGAGCCAGGTCCAACTTTATTGCTGGCTCTGTCTGCTGTCCCATCGTCTTGTTTCTGCTGCTCTTCTCTTTGGAAATGTGGTTTCCTCTCTGAAAAGCACAGGAAAAAAATGGTGGAAACTAGAAACACGTCATTCATGGTGGAGGTGGAACAGGCTATTGCAGGAGTTGGGCTCCTTCTAGTTCCTGATGCAAATCTTTGCCCTTTTTGGTGAAAGCAGCTCTTTCTTGAGAGTCCAGTTGAGGGGAGGAAGGGCTGGGTTTTGTTTTTTAGCCAGAGACCACATGCTAAAAGATCTTTTTGGAGCCTCCAACAGGTGAATTTTATGGTGCCTTGTTAGTCTCTGTTAGATCAAGAGACATATAAATACATCAGTCTTGCTTTTTTCAGAAATGTAATGATAGGTATGGCTGCATATATTCTTGATTTGCATCACAAATGCAAGTTTATAAGGTCTGTTATTGCAAAAGTATCTCGTGTCTGTTTTCCTTGTTAAAAGTGCTAAAACAGTTTAAATAATTTCCAAATATTTTGTGTTCATTAGGAGACTCATACAGCCAAGCAAGAATGTGTTTTTCAAAAGCAGCTTTACTGAGTGTAGCTGAATTTCCTTTTCTCATGTCTTGTGGTGACAATAGTAATGCAGAAGCATAAAGTATTTGGAGTAAAAATATTTTTAATAATAACTCATCTTAATCTTATGAACTATTCTGGACATAATCGTCAAAAAAAAGGAAATTAAGCACATTTATGAAAACAACATGGAACAAAGTTTTTTGAAATGTTTTCTGACATAAATGTTTGTCGTAGTTGATGGAGATTTAATCAATCATGAATAAAGCTGCATGGAGAGAGGGATTCTGTTGGGGTTTTATACTCAAGTATCACAGTATGACATGAGGTGAATGCTATCCTTTGGCACAAAGTGTATTTCCAAACGGGTTTGGCAACTCCTGAGAATATGTAGCAAAAGGAAAGCTATGCTGTTTTCTGAACTCACAACTACTTCTCAAATAAGCTGTAAAATTAAATACTACATATTCCAACCTAATTATTTTCTTGACGGAGAAAATCAGTTGCTTCAGTCCAAGAGTATAGTTGCCTTATGTGGAGGAATTCAGGTTTGTTCCTATGAAGAGCAACAGATAGGCTTTACTTCAGGCAAATGGGAAAGAGCATCAACCTCCGCAAGTCAGCAACAGGGGGGAAAGAAGGGGTCAAAAGTGGCTGCAAAAATGGGTACTTGAGCAATACTTGGTGAATATAGTGCTATCTATAGAGAAACCCTCGCTGCTCTACGAACCTTTGGCTGCAGATTTAAAAATTCGAACTTGTGGAGGACAAAGGGTTAAAAAGGATGAATATCTTTGCACCTTAATGGGAGAACTATTTCTGTAATAGTATCAAAGATAAACCAGTGTATTATGAACACTAAATGATAAAGGGTGATAATATGCCATTCTTGAGACTTCTTGGCTCTTACCTAACACATCAGAAAGTGATTGTTGAATTTTAAATAGCCGTACAAATGGATGACATAGAAATTTAACTTTGCTTTGACCTTATTCTAATTCACAAGATGACTGCAAAATGACTTTGTTACATCTGAATGTATGCTGGATGCTAAATCACTCCAGAGTATAAAATCTTTGTTTTGGCATAATGTTGATGCATAAACATTTGTACCCCATACTAACCCTATAAACATCACAATCCATCAGTACAATTACAAAAAAGATTGTTTGTTTTCACACTTAAAGCAGACATGAAATAGAGTGTCCTTAACTTAATCACCACCTTGATTTACCACATTTGCATATATTTGCATATTAATTGGACTACAGATTAAAATTGGTTTTGTAATTTTAATTAAGTGTCCACAAAGGTAAATGATTAGAACTGTTTAAAATACATTCTGACATAAATAGCAGTAAAAGCTTTTGTGATGATGTTTTTGTGGAATTACATTCAGAAAGTGGCCTTTTTATGATAGTAATTTTAATCTTAAATAGAATTATACAGTCAAACAGAACTGTGGATTCATAATCATTTTTTCAAGATTCATTTAATATTTTGCTGATTTGCAGCACTTGATGAAAATGTACTGTAGGTTTAGTTGATTGCAAAATTGGGCCTGTAGAGCTGATAAACTGAGGGTTTAAACCCTTAGTCTTTATATTCGCCTTACATATTTCAAATGTATTATGTATACATATGTAGACAAGGGCTTTTTTTCATTTTTTTTTCAAGTTGAGAAATATAAAAGCTGTCAGTAGCGGATGATCTATCGTTTTAAGATGTAATCACCTCCATTGACCATCTTCCTTCACTCTAGATTGTGGAGCACGGGACATTTTAAAGCCTTTTCAATAAATCATTGGAGGTAATAGAGGAATCATTCTTGGTGTTGTCAAGGGAGAACGAGTCTTATAGGTAAAGATGTGCTGTCAGGATTGCTATGCTGAAGTCGGTGGATGTTGATTGTCTGGCCAATAATGTCTACTGGACCAAACGCTTTGTCAGACGAAACTTAATAAAAGCATAGCATGTATTTGCAGTTAGAAGGGCTCTAGGAACTGGGTTCTTAATGCGCCTCTGAGCCTGCCTCTTCCTTTGTGGACCAATTTGTGCTTTCTCCGACCACTTAAAGAGTACCAGTAAGGACAGATTGTTAGCCTGGATTGTAAAAGTGAGTTTTGCCTACCTAGTGAATTGGTAAAAGTGTTTTTGTTATGTTCCGTAACTTTTCAGTTGGTGAGCAGCAGGCATTCATTAGGCATGCATTAGACCATCTTTTAGTTAAAAGATCCAGTTTATGTTTTACAATATTACTTTACTGCTTTACTTACAAGAGAAAATAGTAAAATAGCTGTTGGTTTTGGGTTGGGAGCAGATTTGGTGAGCATAGCTTGAAAAGAAATATTTAAATTCTGTAAAGTTAGTAGAATTTAACAGTATATCAGCTTTACCTACTTTCAAGAAAAGAAAAGGTTGGTGTGAAGTCAGTAATGAATTCAAACTGTAGGCTCTGCTAATTTTCTTCAGAGTTTTGAGCTGTTCTTAAGACTTAACACTGTTTCTGGTTTCATCTAGTTTATGCCCTGTATTTGAGCCTTGGCCATTTACTAACTTACTGTCTCCTCAGTATACATTAGAAAAAAAGAAATGAGAAACAGTATACTTGTGTCTTGTCATGCTTCATTGATTTAAAATAATTTTCCTGTTAATGCTGTATTTAATATTTAGTTTTCCTCCTATCCACGGTAGTGCTTTCAAGTGAGAATAATAAAACTTCTGGAACGCATACGTTCCTGACCGGCGGACTCAACATCATTTTGTGTTGCATTTAAACTCCAGCTTAAGTAGGCAGAGTAGATTGCAAGCTACATCCACTGGGCTAATTATATATCAGAAAACAGTTTTCTTCTCGGGCTCTTACATGAAGTACAAATTATTTCTCAAACTGATATTATTTAGTGCCTGTTAAATATTTCTATTATTCCTGTTGTGCTTTTAGATTTCTGTTTATATAGTGACTGATTACAGTGTCAAACTGGTTTAGGTTCCTCATCTTAGGAGCATTACAAAACTCATTATAAAAGCCAGATCCAAAGCTCGGTCAATGAATGAATTCCTTGTGTTAAGACTCAAATTGGGTATTAATCGAAGCTGTGGCTTGGGTGAAAACTGCTGGTAGATTTAATCTGGAAAAAGACCTGTGATAATATTAGTAAAAAAAAGCAAAAGAACTGAAATAGTCATTGAATGAAGCATCGAGGAACAAACCTGCCAGACAAGTGCCATTATCATTTTTTAAATGGGCATGTAAGCTAGATGTCTCGTTAGATTAAATTGTTATGGATGTCCATTCATCTGTGGAAAAGATGGTTATTTCTAGTTAGAGTATTGCCTTCCCTTTCTAATGCATATCTCGCTAATATCGTTCATACTTGTGTCACCTGAGGATCGGAAAGCTAAAATGCACATCATCTGCAACTATTTTGGGGAGATTGTTTGAAAGCTGAACCTAGCTTTCAATCCAGCTCTGTTACAACCATAATTGTATTATGGAAACTCAATCATCCCAGAGTTCGGAGAGCCAGCTTTGAAGTGGCTGGTATCAAATTTTTTTCAAGACCTGCTTAAATTTAGAAAAAAAAAAAAAAATTAAGTGCTTAAGCACCATTGGTTTTTAATGAGACTTGAACTTCTAAGCGTTTAAGTCAATTGTGAACCTGGAAATTAGGCTCTAAGGATACTTAGTTCTTCAGAGGTATGCATTGACCTAGCTTCTGTTTAGACACCTGATTCCACATAATGTTTCTTTGAGAATAAAAGCATTGGAAAATGTGTTTTCTGAAAAGGCTGGGTTTAAAAGTAGATCCATTCTTAAAAAAAAAAAACAAAAAACCAGCAGACTGGCTGCTTGCTTGAAAAATCATCTTCCTCTGTCCCTGCCTCCTCAACTCAATAAACACTGGAGAGCTTTGAAAACTTCTGTTTAAGGGCAAGTACGCCTTACCCATTTAGAACAGGAGCTGCTGCCATATTAAAGTATTTCCTTCTCATTGCAGGCCAATATATTCAGGTCATCATGTGTCTTCTCTCAGTTGCTTGAGAGTATAATGCCCATTTGCCCCTCTGTAGTTCACAGAATGCCCCACTGAAACCCTTGTTGCACAGAAATATAAGGGACTGGTGAATACAAGTTGAGGTATTCTGCTTTAGTCCTCGCATGGTTTATTTATTCATTCCTTTGGTATCGTGAAGGCTTTCTTCACCTGTTACTGCCACGGAACAGGCAACAAAGGCTTTTCACTTACCAAAAAATTCTTGGAGAACAAGGAAACGGTAATGTTGGAAGTTTGACATTGCTGAATTAAGTACTGCTTTCAATTTTCTTGGACTAAATCTAGCAATATTGTAGTTTATTTAAAAAAAAATCTTAATTTAAAAATGTATATAAAGATACGAATTTAACGTTCATCATGTGTGGACGTCTGTAGGTATATTTAATGTATTTTTAACTATCAGGAATAACTTGAGCATTTAACAATAGTTACTAAGATAAATGCAAATAAAATAATAGCAGTGTTTCTCCACTGCAAGCATATAGATTTAAATATGGCTTCGGTTAAAAAATATATTTGTTCATCAGATTAATTTATCGTTGATGGTTTGCTTGCTTTCTCGTATCACAAAGTCGTTATGTGTTGGATTTAGTTGGATGTAATTGTCATCTTCTGAAGATCTGAGAAATCAAGTTCCTGACAACCTCTGCACGGTTGCGTGAGTCACGGCAGACGTCCTTCCTACTGATGCGTGGGCTGGTGCCCTGGGTGAAGGGAAACACTGAAAACAAATTTGCCACTTATTTAAACCATCTTTCACAGCAGAAGGTTTTGCATTTTGGGTGGTGCGTGTGTCCTGTCCCCAGTGGTCAATCAGGAGATGTTGATAAAAGAAGGTGGGAGATATTTAGGTTCTCTTTCCACTGAAGAGGTATGTAACTTTGAGCAAAACTCTTCACCTCCTTTACTTACCCTGCGGTTGAAATGGGGGTAATAAGGCTTATAATTTGTATGCTTAGTATGCAAATTGGCAAAGTAAAGCATGCTTAAAAAATGGCCAGTGAACTTGGAAAGCTATTTTTCCTCTTAAATCTAAAAAAGAAGGAAGTATCAAAATGCGGTCATCATCTAATTGTGTCTTTGCAAACCGTGTGGTGTAAGTAGAAATGTGACTCCTACGTATTATCTCTTTAGAAAGTCTTTTTGCCACAAGAAGAATAATGGCAGCATACTCAGCAGGCTGCAGGAGGATGAGATAGCATGCTTGCAGCATTTCTTTGCAGCATAATTGCAGCATCAATGAACCATGAATTCAGCCTAATTAACATAACTGGAACCACTGCAATCATGCTGCCATTCAATTTAGTTTTTGAACATTCTGGTGAAGTATCACGGTTCTGCTGGTTTATTGTTGAGATGCTGTAGAGAACCGTCCACTTGCTTTCTTGCTGCTGTCTTGATGTATTTTTATTATTTCAGGATAACTAGGGAACTTCAGAAACGGAAGATCATTGGCTTACTGGTTCCATTACTGAATCTACAAATAATCCTGTATTACTTCCTGTAAAAAGTAATGAAACCATTTAGTATACTATAAAACTCAGAGTAAACGTACTAAATTTCCAAGTTAGACACAGGTTCTGAATTGTAATGGATAACGAATGGCAAATAATTCTGGAACTATTTTGAGTTAAGGACTGCATTCCCCGAATTTTAAAAATAGCATTTTCTGTTACTCTTTGTAAACAGTATACCTAGGAGGAACTTTTTTTAGAAAAGCCTGGATTTTTTTAGTGTGTTGCTCTGTAAAAAATATTTTTTATTGTTGCCGTTGGTTGCGCTACAGTAAAATCGGGAAGCCACAGAAGCAGATCAGGTACCACCGGTCTTGGCAACAGGGCAAAATAACCAGCTATTTTGGACAGAGAAGTCAAGGGACTGCTGAAAACAGCAATAGCTGGTAAATAGGAGAGCTGGGACTCGGAGGCTTCCTGCATCTCTCTTGGCCATTAGGCAAGAAGTTCTTAATGGTGGCACTGATGCCACTTCAAAATGATCCACAACCAGGAGTTATTTCTGCCATCTGTGACAGAACTGAGCTAAAAAGCTTAGGAATCACTGTCCTGTTGTTTTCTGCTCTTGAATAACTGCAGAAAGGCGAGAGTAAACCTTTTCCTTGCAGCTGATTTTATGTGGCTATGATAGTGGTGTTATACCACGTCTCCATGAAAATCTGCTCAAGATCAGTGAAGTAGGTGGGATTTTTTAATTACCTTAATGTGCAAAAAAATAGATAAATTGAATTTTTAAAAATCTTCCTTAAATAGAGAAGTTTTACATTAGCTCAAAATGTTAAGTTTGGAAGTTGTTCATAGCTACTAGAAATGATTCCATAGTTTCCTGCTTAGAAAATCTCCCATATATGTTTTTATATATACACACACACACACGTGATAGATGTGTGTATATGTGTGTATGTACACATACAAAAAAAAAGTCTGTGCTTCTGAAAGAAACAGTTCTGCTTTTTCTGAAGGATAGTCATGTTGAGAATAGTTGTTTCCGTTAGATAAGACCAGTCCTCCGAGAGTGAGAGACCGTGAGTTATAGATGGTGGTAAGCAAGTTGTTGATGGAGGGAGCAGCAGCACAGAAGTGGTATAACTGTGATATTTAATGCTGCTATGAGGGCCAGTTGTTTGCAAACTATTTGCAATAGAGGTTTTTAGTAGTTGATGGGTTTTACACCGAGATGGTTTGTAATGCAGTGGTCTTATCTGAAAGCGATGAATGATGTGTATGACTAGGGTATCATTTGAGAGGGTGGAGTAGTCTCCCACATAATTGTTTGATAGGCCTTTTTTGAATTTTATGTGGTCTAATAATCCCCGACCAGTGTGTATTCTGGAAGGGCTCCAATGTCACAGGTTGGATGGGTGAATCATAGAATCATTTAGGTTGGAAAAGACCTTTAAGATGATAGAGTCCAACTGTGGTTTGAGGGCAGGTGCTGCTGGAAGAATGACATACAGTGATTTCAGGAAAATATGCCAAGGTGGTTTTCTCTGTTTTGAGGATCATCTGCATTTTCCTTGGGTGTAACTTTAGCCCTTTTCATTTGTGTGGCTGATTCAGAAAATTCTATAGTCATGTTGACTCCCAGACGCTAGATTTCCATTTGTTCATTGCTTTTTTTTTTTTTTCCCTGATGATGTTAACTCAGGAAGTTATTTGTTACACTTTTCACTCTAAGCGTCAAAGTATAAATTTAGCGTAGAAGAATTGCAGACCTTTGGAAATAGCCGTCTCAGTCATCTTTTGCTTCCTTCTGTGTCCTGATGTGACTCTCAGCATCTGAGATCATATGAAGCTCTTTCCTATATTTCTGCTGGAATGACAGTAGAATTTATCACTGACCTTTCTACTCTTTCCTTTTCTCTGTAAGATGCTTAGTGTCTTCTGAGAGGTGGGCATTTTCTTCAGCCTCCTTTTTCTACTTCTAATACAAAAACTGTATTGTTTTTTCCCCCAAACCTTATTTGTTAACGTTCACTGTCTGTGACCATGGATGCGTGCGTAACAAAACAAAGCACTGCTGCTCACCCGGTTGGATGTTCAAGGTAGAGGCATGGATTAGACTTATGGATGTACTGGTAGGTTTTGCAGGGCCTCAAAGGCTCACAGAATTCAAATGTGTACTTGGAATTTACTTCACACAAGTAACAAGCTCTTAGAGACTGAAATGCTTTATAAGATGCGCTCTTTTCTTTCATAGGATCATATCTGAGAAAGAGTTTAGCTTAGCGTTCATAGAAATATGGTTCCAGCAATACAGTGAGACACTTTTCAAGAAGGTAGTTAAATGTATGTATATAACCTAAACGAATGCGAGTGGTCAAACTGACCTCGGCACCAGTGGGACTTCTTGTGTCTGTATGTTTGTCAGGCATTGGAATCGGCTGCCCAGGGAAGTGGTGGGGTCACCATACTTGGAGGTGTTCAAAAACCACGTAGATTTGGCACTTCAGGACATGGTTTAGTGGGCATGGTGGTGTTGGGTTGACGGTTGGACTCGATGGTCTTAAAGGTCTTTTCCAACCTAAATGAGTTTATGATTCTATGATGGTGAAGCTGGGAGATGATGTGGGAGCATTGCTGAAGAGCTGGGGGGAGAAGTCCAAACGTGGTAGGTGGAGCAGAATGACTGGCTGAGGAGTTGTTTCTTTTTTTTTTTTTAGTGAACTGGCAGGTTGCTGATGTAGTTTTTTGCAAGTTGTAGCTTAAAATTAAGAGATAATTATAATGAAGAGTACCCAATGTAGACTATACCCCTCTAGTTTTGCATTAATCTGTGATTAACGTCCTGTGTATAAAGCAGAGTGGAGTGCCAGACTACACTTTTTATTATTATTGAATAAGAAAGTGAAGAAATCTGACAGTTTCACCTTCTTCATCGGTGACTCTTCCTCACTTTAGCCTGCAAACAAGCCGCGGTGGCTGCGGGATGGTCTGGCAAGCTCGCTGTCGTAACTCTAGTTTTTAGGTGTCGGTTAGTCATTCTCTTTTCAAAAGGCTTAATATGCGTTTTCGCTGAGGCTCTCCAGTGGAACATTTATTAAAGGTAGGGTCAAGCAAAGGGCTGGCTGTGGTTGAGGAAGAGTTGAAGGAAATGCAGAGAATAGCTGAAGTGGTTGGTTCCTGGAAGACCAAGCCGGTGATTCATCCATTTGGAAATGAAGGAGGAGAAAGCAGTGCCAATTAAATATCACAGAAGGTTATGATAAGCATCTTAACTATGGGGAGAGATCACAGTCTTTCAGCATCTTTATTCCCTTCAGCTACAGTATGTAAACTCAGGAAGATGACTGAAGATTGATACTTTAAAAGTTCAATAGTCACACTTGTTATTGAATGCAGTTACTGAGAACTGACAGAAGAAAATATTTTTGAGAGGAGTTTCCAAGTAGAGATCATATTTCTAGTTTAGTGTGCAGCAAAACCAGTGCATTTGAATGGCTGTCAGATCTGGGAGGAAGAATAACTGGTCTGTGGTAAAATACTGCAAAGGAAATAATCGGTCTCCTTCAGAACCCTTTTTTTTAATTGTTCATAGGTGCAAATTCAAAAGTGACTCAGACCAGATGTCAGAAGTAATTTGAGTGTTTGGTATTTTAAATCTAATTGCACTATTTCCACAAAAGCTCTTGCACATACTCCTGGCTGCTTTTTAAACATTTATATATACTTTTCTGCCTTTTATACAAATACATGAAAGAAGGTCCTTGAAGACACTGAAAAATTTAAGTTGGTCATTCTTGCTGAAATAAATTGATTAAAAAAAGTTAAGGAAATCTGTAGACAAATACAGACCTTTCCTCTATATGCTGTTTGAAGATGTTTTCAGGCTGTTAGAGTGCAAAATAATTGCCAATTTTCACCTTTGATATCTATCACTGTGTTACTATTACGAGATTTATTTTTTTAATGAGTCATTGCTAGGCACTGAACAAGTAAGTTAAGGAATATTTGAAGGAGAGGCATATAGAAAGAAAACCAAAATTGTTCATTAAGACTTTGCTCCATGTACCTCATGGAGGTAGCTTTGGTAGAAATGACAAACAGGGAAAGCCATAGGTAAATGGGAAGAGAAATAGTTGAAAACTAAGGGCGTGGTGATGATCAGCTGAAAAAGGGAACTGAAATTCTGTTGGTTTGGGGACTATGACCTCATGCAGTGGCTGGTCAGCAGACCCCAGCCATCGTGGTTCCCACTGCCTTGTGTGACCCCGTGCAGTGATGTCAACCACACGGTCCTGCTTAAATAGGTCACGTTAATACCAAGTCTCCTCTTCATCCGTAGGTCCTGTAGGCTGTCACCTGCCCTCACCTCGAGCCTCAGCAGCACCCATCATCCCGATGTCTTCGTGCCCTTTACCCAGGTCCATTTGCTGCTGATGGGCATCTATCTGCTCCCGCTGTTGTTCGGTGACATCCGCCGGGGAACCGTGCGTGTCACTCGCGGACTGGTGACGGGGTGAGCAGAGCCATCGGTGCTCGCTCACCTTGCCACCACCGTCCTGCCGCGGGAGAGTCGGGCTTTGAGACACGAACCCCCAAAGCCTTTGGCTGCAGCAGTCTCTGCTCCAAGCAGTTTTCTGAAGGTCCAAAGGAGCACATCCCCCATTAAAAAAAACAAGAAAACCCACACTTTGATTAATTTTAAGGTGATTGCCTCTTAAGAGACTCTGAAAACTGGTTTTCAATTAACAGCCTAGTTTACATAAAAGGCACATATTGATGAACATAGTCCATGACTTTTTGCTCAGTCCCATTATTCTCCTCTAATTCATATGCAGAAGCTAAGATTTCCAATGATCTCACTGTTTACCAAAATCCAAGGTACTTAGAGGTTAATGTTTTTCTTACTTTCTGGTGAGAGTTTCATGTCCTGTTTTCTTCACAAAGGACAATAAAGGAAAAGGAGGAATGTGCTTCCAGAAAGCACCCAAAGGTACACATGATCCATCAATAATTAGCTGAATGCTCTTGTGAGAGCTTGAAATTTCCCTAACGCTGTTTTGGCATATAATGCTTCTGAACATCTGACAGCCAGATATTTTCCTATTCATATTCAGAACTATTTTCAATGCCAAATATTGCTGATTGATGAATTTGATATGAGTTGCTCATCGTGCTATGAGCCCTTCTCCTGCAACATGCCCAAACACCTTTTTAGCCACTGTGATAGGAAAATGCTCAGCGTTTCACATGAGCAATGCAGTAGCCTTTCTGTACGCACAGGAGAAGCATAATGAAATATGAACGCGCAATATAACTAGGATGCAATGCCTTCCTGCAGTAGGGAAACATTTGATGTGGAGAGGAAGGGGAAGAAGGGTCTGGGTAATAGAGGCAAGAGGAAAAGATGTGCAAGACGAAATGCTGCTGTTAGTACAAAAAAATTTCTGAGAGCCAAAGGTGATACAGCAGCATAATGAAATTAAAACAGTGTTGGGGTGTTTATGCTTATTCGCGTGAGTACTGGTGGAACACCTCTTGAATTAATTATACGGCCTTCCTTATATGTACGATCATGGACCTTACCTCCAAATTGGAGCCAGTTATATTAGAATAGCTGATTACATTCAAACTGTGGAGGGGATTTTTTTTTCCCCCAGAAATTGGTTCTATAAAAAACTGTCTTATTTTAAGAATTCTGACTTCAGACAAATAATCCAAAATTGATGCTTGATTGAAGCTAAAGAACCAAACACAATTTATTGCTTGTTCAAAATTGTAGTGAGAATACTACCCTTCTGTTTGAAGGACCTTCTAAAAATATTCTAGTAGTTATTGATGGTAACTTGAGTGAGTTGGAGGTATATACATATTTGGTATCAGAAATTTTTAAAAAAAGAAACTCTCTGTTTTTATACCCATGGGACTTAAGGATCACCAGATTGTGACACACTTGATGTGGAACATCAAATTGTCTATGCAAACTTCTTCTAAAAGTTATAGCTATATCTTTCCAGTCTGTAGGCAAGCTCTACTATGAATATACTTTAAATATTTTTATTAATTCATTCAGCAGTATGATTTTAAGCCTTCTCTTCTTGGTGAAACATTTTTTCCTTAATGCATTAGCATGAATAAATGCCTACAAAAAGCTGAAGTTAAAATTTGTGTCTTGAGTCTACTTTGCCATAAGTGTCAGTGGGTCGGGTTTTCTGTAGTGAAGGACCACAGAACATGAAAGTCCAGCTCTGTGCTGGGGCTGAGATAAGATCTGAATGCAAGGAAAAGCAACAAAGGTCCACAAAATATCTGAAATCTGCAAATACTTCCTGTACTTAACCTACACTTTCGTTGCGTGACTGTAAAGAACAGCAAATCTTTGTTCTTTTCCCTCTCGGTTCCCATTCAGTCAGTTCAGAGGCATAGGAGAAAGGTTTTGGGGAGCAAACTCGTTATCTGTCTTCCTACAGTTTCCATCCGATTCTGTCAACAGTGAGTACATCAAAACCATGAGCTTACCGCCACTTTTAAACATCCAAAGAGTTTTATAAAAATTATTATATACATATATACACACTTATATATAATATACATAACATATAAGTGAATGGAAACACAGTTTATGAATGTGAAGTTCCTTTACATCTTTAAGGTTTGGGTGATACTGGAGTTGGTAAGAACCTAAGCTCTGCTTTTGGATTCAAGAGGGAATTGCAACTGCCTTAGGTGAAGTGGAGAAAGAGCCAGTGTTTTATCTTGGTAAGATCCCAAAATGTTCAAGTGGGGTAATTAGACTTCTAGAAAGTCATTCAGGTTCATCCATTTATGAAAACCTGTTAGGACATTTCTTGGGTCTGTATTCCAGAAGGTTCTGCTAGTCTTCATTATTTAATAAAAAGAGAAGAAAGTCTCAGAAATGCCTCTGTCATCCTTTGTGCCTGCCAGGAAGGTGTTGGTTTCACAGCCTCGAGGTGATCTGGTGGTTTTGTGCACAGGTAAGATCGTTGGCCATAGGTTCAATGATTCGTGTATAGAGAGTAGAGAAGGCTATAGCATGCATTACTTAGAGCTGGAAATATGGCAAGAAAAATGGTTTGTGGCTTCTCACAGCTCATCTTGTGGTAATTTGAATCTGAAATAAATTAATAGAGTAATCCTGTTTATGGATCATCAGCTGCAGAGGTATTATTAAAGAACTTGTGTCCCTATTCACTAGGAACACCTGTATGTAAAGCCATGTTATAATTGTTCAGACACGCTGACTCAGACTTCTCTGTCTCAAAACAGAATAGTAAATATACATATATGTAATGTCCCAATCATCATACTTATTCTTTTTTTTCATCTCAAGAAGGTTACTCTTTTGGAAAACCCTCGTAAAAGCAATCCATTCTTTTCAGTGAAAAGCCATTCATATGGCGACAAACCACTGTTCTTCCATTTATATCTGTATTCATCCATTTAAACTCTAAAGCTTTCCAGCTTACTTCTTGGATTTATAGCCAGCTGGCTGCTGTGTGCAACATGAACATATTCTGACTGTGCATGAGATGTTTTGTCTCGTTTAACCCGTAATTGTAATGTTCACTGTAGGCCACAGCTCACCTGCATGTATTTATTTAGCATTGACTGTGCAAGTTCCCAGAGTCAGGACTTGCCATCTCCTCGCCTGTGTAGAACCCACTGTTAGCAGAGAAAAGTTAAGTCCAAAAAAAAAAAAAACAAACAAAAAAATCAACTTCAACCCCCCCAAAACCCCCCAAAACCCCTCCTGGAACTGAGTTGGATAAAATGAATATGTTCAAGATGGTGGGCCGTAGCTGAGCCAGCTCATGTGGGATCGGTGCCCACTTTTTGGCATTTACGATAAACTTTGGAATGACTTTGTAACATGAATGCTTTAATAGCAAGTGGGGAGGGGGAGGCAAGGCAGGGAAGAAGGAAGTATGCACTCTTTTTTTTTTTTTTTTTTTTTTTAATGAATGCTAGATTGCTGATTTCTCCAAAAGTAGTCTGATAAGCTATACCTGTTTATTAGCAGATTTCTGCAGTCTTAGTATGTCAAAGAAATTCACTGGAAATGAAATTCTGAAATTTCTGCCTAAGTTACTGAATCATCAATGAGAAGTTTACATTCAAAGAAAGCATGAATATTAAAATTTGTTAGCATACTTTGGCTTTGTAAGAAATACAATATATTATTATTTTTTCTTTATGCAACATCTCTGGATTGTAAGAGAGGCAATAGAACCATTAATTAATAGTAGTAGTCCTGGATAATGTCATAATAAGCAATACAACATATTAAAGCACATTTATTCTTGCCAGCTATCAGGAGGAACCTTTACATATTTTAAAGGCCCATTAAGTTTGTTTACATACTGAGTTGAAGCTGGTATGCTTTGCTTCCAGTGGAACTGCCATTGGCAGGGGCTGAACCAGACTTTAGTACTTGACTCCGACGGTGTTGAATTTCCTGACTGTTCTATGCAGTGAGTAAATATATTGTCGGTACTTCAGGGCAGCCTGTCTCTCTGGGACAGCGGGTACAACCCAAAACAGCGTAGTCGGCAAAGCTAGGGTGTCTGGGGGTTACTGTCATAAAAAGGAAAATAACTGAAATTATATGTATCAGAAGCAATTTTCCACAATGGAAAAGGTGGTCAAGGAATCAAAACCGTGCCTTCAGGTATATTACCCAACAGAACAACAAAAACGTGCTGGGCTTTAAATTGCAGTAGCAATCTGGAAAGGATTTTCTGACTGGAGCTATGTTAAGTGTTAATAGTGAAACCTGGGTACTTTTTCCTTTGATCTCTCCTCGAGCTCATATAGAATAATAGGATCAAAATAAAATGCCATTTATATGAACACCTTGTTCTTTTGATCTTGGCACAAAAAATTCTGTCTGCAGCAACAACTTAGCGAACAGTGCATCTGCTCCTTTTAGTTGGACCTTCTAGTTTATCATAACTTTTAATAAATGGTGTCACAGCCAATTTTTTGTGTAGTTCATGAACTTAGTTGTAATTTTTGCCCTAGAGTCTTTAACTACATTTTCAGAAGAACCGAGAATAAGGTAAGCGGGACCTGTAAACTGGTGGCTTATGGTCAGTTGTGCATACGTATGTTGAAATGTAGCGGCGTACAAATGTTTACACCATATATTCAAACTAGAATGGTAGTTGTTCTTTGACCACCTGGGCAAGACTGTTAAATTAGTGTACTCTGAATAAAAGAGTATGTATGGCTGTGTGGCCCCGAGAATAGTTGGGTTAATTGCGGTTACCGTAGCTGCTAGGTTTTGGATCCCCGCTCTTTTCCAGCAGGAAGATGATGTACCCCTGATGTCTGGGTGGGAGCCAAGCCTTTCTCTTCATTGCCCACCTCTGCAGGAAAGCCCGCAAAAGTATTCCTGCTGGTAGTGGTGGATCCCCTTGGCTTTTAGGTAGAGACCTACAAGACAGATAATCCACGGGTGAACATGAGTGCCTTTCAGCTCTTTATTCCCCAGGGCTGATGATCAGGAGTGTTTCTCTGGAAGTCATTATTGCGAGCACTTAAAGTAAAGCCGCTTCTTCGTGCTCTTTCAGATCTCTCACTAAGATTCTTCTCCACCAAAGGCTTTGACTGCATGGAAACAGCTGAGCCGTGTTTATTATGATGATTGATGGTGTCTCATTGTGATCCCTGCTTCAGTTGTCGTAACCTCCAAGAGTAGATGAGATGGGCATGAAGCACTGTGCCAAATGAAAGCAAATAAACCGAAGTCCTGCAGTTCACCAATGTCATAATTGCTGCTGTCCAGGAAGAGGGATTAGCGAGTGTGAAGAAACACTAGCTAGGAGAGATCCAGTGGCCAAGCAGTATCTTGGGTGTCGAATGTCTCTCTCAAGCTTTGCATCCCACTGTAATTTATATTTAGCTATTAGGCTTATTAGATAGGAACAGTCAGCTTGTTGTACGCCGTATGCAAGGAACACTGCTGGGTAAGTGCTGGGTAAGTGTTTAGGCTCTTGCTGAAATGGCTGCAGTTGAGGTTGCCGCACGTGAGCTCTCCTCTGGCAAGTTTTGTTGCAGACTTAGTGGGATCTCTGTGGTCTGTCGTGAGGCAGGAGTATTCCAGAGAGCCATAACCGTGGCTATAACCTATAACCTTATTCTTACAAAGTAGTACAATATAATTCATTATTGTGCAATAAAGATACCAAGCTAGTTTGAACACCAAAAGCAGTGTGGACATATCTGTGCAATACTGCACTAGGATTAACGCATCCTGCTGAGATCAGGTCTCCGTGCTAATGCAGCCACTCTGCCTCCAGTCTTTCTGCTAATTAGTACAGAACTGCTGTAAGAAAGCTTGCTGCTGTAGTTGTCTAAAAGGCGGTATCTGGCCAACTCTTAATTTTAGCAGAATACGTGTCCCCGTTCATCTTTCAGCAGTTCTCGCTTCATATCCCAGAATTCAGACCTACCTTTTGCATCACTTAAAGGAAGGATGTGGGACTCTTCGGACAAGGAGTTAAAGTGAAAGAGCTACAAAGATTTGTAGTTTTTCTCCTTGCAATAAAAGTGTGATTGCCCTAGTTCTGTGGTTAGCATGAAACAAATCGGCTCTGTCATGAAGTCAGTGGGGTACAAGTTAATACAAGGTAGTAAAGGAATAATAATAAAGTAAAACAGCAAAGTCCACAGTCTTTTATGACAAAACCAGTATGATCCTGTTGCAGTCTAAGGTCCTGCTGCAAATAGTATTTTCTGATGCCTGGATAAGTCCAATTTACATATATACAAAGTGTATGAATAAAGTTGTAAAAGTATGCTTAGTATTTTACTTTTTTTTCCTTGAAAGTAATTTGCTATTGTTCAAACTTTCAGCTTTCACTGGTTTTGTTTCCAAAACCCCAAAAGGAAGAGAAAATAACAAAAGTCCATAAAGGCAAAAGGGATATGTTCTCATTTCAGTTCACAGAATTTCCTGCCTTTAAACAATACAAATATATGCCCTTAGGTTTCTAACGTGCTGGAAGGATACCGAATCCTTGAAACAGATCAAATTAAAAGCAAGTCCACTATAGCAACAGCGAGTTTTACCAGCATGTCCAATAGATCTCAGCAAGATTTCACTGGGTTTTAACCATGTTGCCAAGCCTTACAAAATCCTAAACTGCTGACTCCACAAATGAATAAATGCTCAAAACCAGCAAGCAAATTCTAGGCTGAATTGGGCACAAATAAAATCCGATGCTTAAGAATTGTTCCCTATCCATTACAGGCCCCATTTAAAGCAATTATTTAATAGAACTTTGAGGTGTATCCACAAGCAGGACAGACGTGGACGTTGGCTACGTAAAACCTTTTAAAGTACGTTGCCTCCCTTGATTACGGTCACGTGTTGGTGTCGCTCCCAGCCCTCGGGGCGAAGGACAGGAGGAGCACGGGGGCAGCCGGCAGTAGTTGTCACCAGGCAGAGCGTGGCAGGTCGGCGAACCGGTGTCCTGAGACGTGGTGCTTTGGGCACAAAAGGAGGGAGGAGCTGAAGAAACTTCTCCTTGGTGTCATTAGATGCTTTTATTTTGATTTTGTTGTTTGCGTTTGAATTCTAATGTGCTGGCCTTTCTTTCACCTTTTTGACCTATTTCAGTAGAAACCTCAAAGTACCGTACTGCGAGAACGGCTCCCCACGGTCACGTAGGGTGTATCTATATGAACAATGTTCAGAGTTGTAGAAGCAAAGCATTGGGCTGAACAGTCATGGTCAAGCTCTTTGCCTCTCCAAGGTTTCTAATTTTTTTTTTTTTTTTTTTTTTAATAATCTATGTAGTCCAGTAATTTTCAAGATGACCATGTCCTGCCGTAGGGCGGGTGTTAACTCAAGCTGTTGACATGGCTGTGTCTCCTTTCGGGGTAGGGACCATCCTTCCTGCTGTCCTCATGCAGATATGTCACCGTGCTGGTAGCTGCCAGCTCGTAGCGTATAAGGGTAACAGTGCTGTTTGTATCGATACTGGTTTCTCCTTTTTCCAACAAAAAATGGCATATTCCGCTTCTTGGTGTACTGCCTTTAATATCATAGGTAGCTCAGTGATGGGCCACATGCGTTTTCCAGGAATTTGGCAGCGCCGGGTTCCCGAGGAGCCCCCGTGATGCGCTAGCGGGGTTTTCTGGTACCCGGGTGCTGAAGGGCAGGTTCTCGGCGACCTTAAATCAGCATCACTGTCATCCTGATTTATACCAGAAAAAGGGAGTCCGAGGTTTTGGGGTTTTTTCCTCTCTAATGACAGTGCTACTAGTAGAAATAATATTTTTAGAGCTTTCTGACAAAAATGCGTGATCTTTTCAGGGCAGAGGGCTACTGCCGCTCTAGGTTTAGAGATGGAGAGAGACTTTTGGTGTTTTGACGATGAGACACTGACCCACTGGCGAAGTTGGGATTAAAACTCAGAGTTTCCTCTAAACCACACTGGCTAGCTGAGATACAAATGCATACACATTTAACCTTCAGTTGTAGTGCAAAGAAAGTGCAAGTAAATCTAATACAGTAACACATTTTCAAACGGAGGTCAAAGTCTCTGCATTACCCCGTGGTCCTCAGGGCCAGAGGCAGTTGACTGGACCATCTGATTCGAATGCCCTATGGCTGAGATAACTCTACAACAGCCTGTGTTTTTCTTATTACTTGGATGCTGTGTTAATGACAAAATGTGGTTTAGATTTTTATGTGCAGAAAATTATTATTTTTAATTAATTTCTTTAGATCTTTCAGATAAAGCTTTCTTCATTTAAACCTTCAGGTGAAAGTAGGCTTCGTTGCTTATTTATTTCCTGGGGTACCTGAGAAAGTGTTAAATAATTAAGGTGAAATATGTGTTTTCCTGAGAAACACACAGAAGTTTGCATTTGCGCAGTCGAGTGAATTATCAAAACCAGATGTGAGCAAGTGGAACATTTTACATAAATTTATTAAAATCATTATTTACCTGTAAGTTATAAGAAGGGCTTAGTTGCACTAGTTTGTTGCCAATATGTACTGCCAATAATCTGCCAAAAAGCAGCTTGCTGGCAAAATCACTGAAATGGTTAGCTTATGCTGCACAGAACATTACAACCCTGAGTCAAATGAAAACCTACTATAAACGAACTCTTTGATGGTGGATTCGCCGGAATATGGTATTGATATATGGTATACACTTTATATGGATTATGTATACTGTGCAAGAAATATGGGTATCTATTAAGGGTAACTTGATATGTAATCGGTTAGGACAGTTATTGTTTTCAGTATTTGCTATGAATAAGATCACACGGTGACTGTTCACTTTTAAAATACAGACTATTCACGTGCAGCCCAAAGCGCTAGCCTACTATTTGTTCAATTAATACAGAAAGGCTATTGAAAATGTAAAATATCTGACATCTATACAGAGTAATTTTAAAGGCAACTTTTCTTCTAGGAACAATTTATACATTACATAAACTTATATTTTTCATCCAAGTATCATTTCGAGAATAGCAAGCTTAAATATTGGAGGCCATAGGGAAACATAATATTACGATAATGTTCTTTGGTGCGGTTTGGAAGGTTTTAGGAAACATTTGGAAGTATTTTTCTCATAAAGTCACTTAACTATTGAAGTGTTATGATAGCACTCCCTTCTGCATTGCGTATGTTACAAAACAGCCTGTTTAAAGGGGACATCCATCCTATATATCCTGATTAGAAGTATTTCCACAAAACAGGAAATTATATGTTACAGGATCCTGGTATTAGTTTTAATTAAAAAAAAAAAAAAAAAAAGAAAAGACAAGATGATTTAAGGTGTGATATCAGTTTTCAAACACCCATTTCCAATTCTGTTTAGCAAGAAGAGATACTGTATTGTTTGGAGCTATATGTGAAATTTGCATTTTCTAAACAAGCACTTGAGAGCTGAACTGTTTTTCTCTGTTTAAGTAAGCACTAATAAACATGACCAATCCTTTAGGATCCTAAAGAACCTTAAAAACCTTGCAATTCTCAGAAGCCTAACTTTTTTCCCCATAGTGTAATTTATTCTTTTGAACTTCTGCAGAAGCAGAACTTAAGTCAACAATTTCTAAATTTCTGGCAGTTGTTGTCAAGGGGACTCTTAGGGCTCCAAAAGTGTATCTGTTACCTTGCAGAGTCAGTGCAGCAGATCTACACAGTGATGATGTTTAATTATAGAGCAAATGACTTTTTTTTTCTGAACTATCCATTAATTAATGTTTTCATATCTTGTGCAAAATAACACCTAAGTTATTTTCATCTGCGTTATAAAATATGTATTGTAGTTCATTACCATCTTCCTGAGGAGTTTTTAATTTATCACCATTTCATTTGCTGAGAATGATGTTCTTAGAAATTATAACTGCACCGATTCTTACATTTAGTGTTAAAGGATTTTAGGGAATTGAAGATGTGAATTCAGAAATAATATATTTAGGGTCAAACTCAGTCTCACGTGAAGTCAAAGAGAGCTTTGCCTTGACTTCAGTGGGTCCAGAGTCTCCCTTCTGGTATTAAAATGCAGAGTAATCATTATCTGATATTTTTTTTTGCTGACCTGAAGCGCTTAAGATATTGTTGAAGTCATTTGTCAGGAGTAAATATGTAACAAAATGGAATAATCCCACAAGTACTGGATTAGGCTAGACATGCTTTTGGCTGCAGTGACGTCCAACAAGAGCAGCAGCACAGAGGACTCAAAACCAGGAGAGCTTGGACTTCCAGGGATATATTTGTTTTGGAGTAATTTCACCTGCCTTTGCTCCTGTTTTGCATAGTTTCACTGCAGGCTTGTGTTTTGGAAGGTAGTACCTTTCCGTGTATTTTGGGGAATAAGAGTTGAAGAATGCTTCAGTTAAAATCCTGGTCATCTGGGATTTAGGCTTTACAGTGCATCTTGAGCAGTAATCTTGATGTTAGAAATTCAAATGTAATATTGAGGGGAAAGTTAGAGATCAGTTTGACCGTCCTCCTTATATTTAGGTACAGGTACGACATCTTAGAGAATAAACTAATAGGAGTGTTGTTGAATCAGTGGAACTAGGTTGGAAAGAAAAGTGTAAATGTTAAGTAAAAGTAGGAATTTTGGGCAGTATCAAATATGGATACTAGATATTGAGGGATTTTGCTCAGAAATTATTTGGAAAAACAGGTGGAGCTTATGGTTTGAGGAATCTGAGCATTATCCTGTTTCTCTTCTACTCTCTATGTTGACATCTCTCTCTCTCCTGCCTGTGTCATCTTTGTTCCCTCCTCCAACGGACCAAGTTACCACTTGAGTCAAACCCAACTGCCTGCGGTTGATCTGGATCCAGCCTCCCTTCTCCGGGAACGTCTCTGCATCCCGCCTACGAATCAGGCACACCGCTGGCGTGGCAAGGGTTCTTACATTCAGCTAATTTGTTGCTCAAACAGGAATATTTTGGCTGATTTGTCAGAAAGAAGTCAGACTTTGTGATATCCCTCCCCTGGTGTATCTATTGTATGGATTACCTACCACTTCTCTCTCTCTGGCCGGGATACGAACATTAGGAAGGCAGACATCCTGCTGCTGCTGTCAGCTGTAGCTCTTTCCCGTGGTGTTGTTCACCTTGTAGTCCCTCCTGCAAGCTGCTAGCAGCAACACCTCTCACACACTTAA
Source organism: Aquila chrysaetos chrysaetos (assembly GCF_900496995.4). Lineage (NCBI taxonomy): Eukaryota > Metazoa > Chordata > Aves > Accipitriformes > Accipitridae > Aquila > Aquila chrysaetos. Next base: position 49,472,090 of record NC_044009.1, on the reverse strand, counting down.
TGTCCGAGTTTGAAATCTCCGTCCTCGGCCTTGGATGATAGCTAAGACTTGACTGGATGAGGCTCTGAGCAACCTGGTCCAACTGGATGGGCTTTGAGCACAAGGTTGGACCAGAGACCTTCCAACCTTCGTGATTCCCTGAGTTTATTCTGTATTTCTCTTGTGTCATGGAAGAGGGAAGATAGGTGAGAGAAGATGATGATCGCATCTCAAATAATGTTTCGTACTTCTATATCTTGCAGTCTGCAAACGGGGAAATCGGTGTAAACCCTACTTATTCTACCCAGGAAAATACACATTCTACTGTGGGAAGACCAGCTCAGCCACAGACCTTGTATTTTCTTTTGCCATGCCCTTCCCAGTGCTTAATCTTGGCTCTGTTCGGTTTTCTTTCTGTTCTCTCTCTTTGCTCCTAATCCTTGTCCATGCTTATAAGCCCCTAATATTTATATGGCATTATCTGTGTTAGAGATTACTGCTGACAAGTAATCTCTTCCCTCTTCTGAGTGAAGAATTACAACCATTGCTAAAGATCAGAAAGTGAAATTAGATCCCTGAAAGTACGTGACAACTTCAATAAAGCCTAATATCAAATTCCCTAAATATTGGGAATTCTTTTGAGCTTTTAGGTTTGAACTGTAGCACAGCTTTGGGACACCTGACCACACTCAGCAACTTTTTTTTGCTGTAGAGCAAAATGTGACAGTAGTTGCAGGGAAAAAAAATGAAAAAAAAAATCGCTGATCTGAGACTGGTCTCCCAGTTTTGTCATATGTTGCAGTCTTTCACGAAGTAGATAAATACAAATGCATCAGTTTTACTGCTATCAGGTGATTTGTAACATTAAATATAAAAAATAAATGTATAAACTTATATATAAATATAAAAAACAAGTATATACTAATGTAGTTTTTGTCTGTTCCAGTTTGGCCTCCAAAGAACTGCTTTCATGACCTTTTTTTTTTCCCATTAGAACAGAGTGGACAAAATTCTGACTTTTCAAAAAGCTCAGAGATAACACGAGTGCATGCTTGTATAGTTTTGCATATATTTGTAGTAGTTGTGGGAACAAATTCAAGGAAGCAGAAAGAAAGAAGGTGCGAAAGTGGAATTTCCTAGTTACTGCAAATGACAAAAACGACTGTCCATTGCACCCATTATAAGCTAAACGGACTCCAGGTATTAGAATCAAAGAAGCTCTCCATGAACCTCTGTAGTGGTTTAGGTCACATAAATTCTACTAAAAATATTACAGTTAGCAAAGAGACAGTTGTGATCGTGTTTAAAGAAAAACAAAGGAAATTCTCAGACAATGAGTTTGTTAAATTGTAACTTATGCCGTGACGGCGCATCAGTGACGAAGGAAACGGGGCAGCTCTAAAATGTGTGTGCTCCAGCTCCAAGGCCTGGGGAAGGTTTCTAACATATCTGATTATGACTCCCTCCTTTTATTATTTTTAAACTTTTTAATGGCAGTATAATAACAACAACAAAAAATCCATTGCACTTTCAGAACTATCTTTACCTTTGCTTCCAAATGTAACTACAGTTACAGAAGGGCCAGTTTTTATGAATTCAAATTTTTTTTTTTTTTTTTTTTTTTAGCTTATATCCATTCTTACAGACTATCCTTGCTCGTCGAGAACAGCTATTCAAAACACACAGAACTTGCCTCTATAGTTTGACCTAACCTAAACCAGCACTCCAGTTAGTCTTTCTAATGTGGTTTTTATTCATCGAGCAGTGACATCGTGGCCCTTCCATCCTTTTTTTGTTGTTGTTTTTAATGAAGTGGTGCACAAAGTGACTCTCGGTGCCATGAAAAAGAAACCAATTCCCATAAGTAATTTTTCATTAGGGTAAATAAAGTGCTGTGAATAAACACATACGATGTAACATGGCAACGTGTTAGGAAAGAGCTGGAGAAAATGCACATGTCTGCTTCAAGGAAAAGTACATGGGTTTCCTCAGAGTGGGGTTTCGTGGCATAAATGAAAAGAAAATATATAATATATAGATTGGGGAGTTTAAAAAAATCTGTTATTCAAAACGGCCAATATTTAGATTGAAACTGACTTTTAGTATATGGAATTTTCATTATATATGAACTTAGTTTAATTTTTAACTCAGCTTTTTAACTAAACTTCTATACCCAGTATGGAAAAAAGGAAAGTTTTCAAGGCTCACTCTTTTTAAAGTCTTCATAAAGTTTTAAAAATTGACTGTTAAATGTGTCAGAGATCCTCAAAAATCTGAATAAATAAAAGAAAAACAGTTTTGAAAACAAGTTGTGATACTAAAATTAGATATCTAAGTCTCTCACTGTTTGTTCTGAACTTTCAGTGTTGAAATATATATGAGTTACGCATAAAAGTAAAACATTTTCCATGTTTTTTTAAATATAAGGGACAGTACCTTGTGGAATCTGTTGAAAGTGTTAATATTTGTATGCTTTGGTGATAATTTTTTCTGGAAAGTTTCACGTGTACAGGATTTCACTACCACAAGTTAATAATAACAATAAAATCCTTCTCCCATATTAAGAATAGAATGCTATGGCATTTTTCCTATGTGACTAGTGCGTGTTGTAACTAAGGTTGAGAAAAATGGTGCATCCTTCTTGATAACTAAATCCTGCCTATCTGCTGTGGTAGCTCTCTAGCTTGTTTTTTCGAATCATAGAATTATAGAAGGGTTTGGGTTAGAAGGTCATCTAGTTCCAACCCCCCTGCAATGAGCAGGGACATCTTCCACTAGATCAGGTTGCTCAGAGCCCCGTCCAACCTGGCCTTGAATATTTCCAGGGATGGGGCATCGACCACCTCTCTGGGCAACCTGCGCCAGTGTTTCACCAGCCTCATCGTAAAAAATTTCCGTCTATGTCTTCTAAGTCTATGTCTGGTCCTGCCCCAGCTCTGCTATTCCATAACCAGCCTCTCTGATGTTGTATCTTCTGAAATTTAGACAAGGATTTAAAAAACTTTGATGATCTTTGTGGGATTAGATACTGGCTCCAGATAAAACACTGGAGCGTTTGTTTTTTCTCCAGGTTATAGACTTTTGGATGGTGATGTGGAAGTCCTGCAAGCTCTTGATGTTTATAAATGACCGAGATCTGGGCAGGTACTGGATGGAGAGATGACTGTGTCTGGAAGGTGGCAGGAAAGAAGAATTAATGTGAGTCTGGAAGAGGAAAAATAGAATAGCTGGAGCAAAAATGTTCTGGAGAAAATGTAAACACAAAAAATGTGCTAACTAGACAGTGTCTTTCTCCAGCATGCTTTTGGGAAATGCACATGAACAGGTTTAGAAGATTTCGTGTTGTTATTAGTTTATTTTCAGGTCATTTATTTAAGTGTCATAAAGAACATTAGCTAGTGGTTAGGGACTACAATATCCATTATATCATTCCAATCATGTGGACAAGTTTATACTACATATGATTTACAATGGCCTTTCCGCAGTTAAAATTGTTATATGCAGGTACAAGGTTTTATACATGGTTGTATTTAGCAAAATCCAAGTGGCTGAGCACAGAGACGTCTCCCAATCAAAGTCCGAAAAATTAATGCTTTTACACGAACGCTGTGGGTTGCAGCGAGAGCTGTTTATGGCTCTCTGCCTACATCCTTTATCATGTCTCCGCTGTTGTTAGTAAAATATACAGAACTACTTTATGCCAAAACAATGGAAGTTAATGCAGATAACTTGTTCCAAAGTTAACCATCAAATAAATCTTTTTTTTTTTTAAACTGTTAAGTGAAATGGTGTTCTAAAACTTTTAAAAATTGTCAAGATGATGAATATTGTGTGTGTAATACAAGTAAATACCATGGAATTGATTGCGCACACATGTCTTAAATAAAGGATATTAAATAGTTTATTCCAGAGAGAGATCGGTGAAGTTTTATCTAATATTATTAGAAATTCTGCAATGACGGATCAGATTTATAAGGGCTGAAAACCAAGAAGAAAACCTCTTCAGAAATAGAAATGGTGCATTGAGTGGATGATTGGCCAGGAGATTAAAGACAGGCAGGGGGATACAGCCTGCCTAGGTAGTCCGACCTCTCACACGTCAAGCAATTCTTCTTAGCAGCAATGATTTTTCAATATCTGTTAGTTAAATTTGGTTTGGTAAATCAGACCTCTCGATTCAGTTGCAGACCTGGTGGTTTAGGGCAAATCCCTTAACCTGTTTCTCCTTCAGCTTTTCCCATGCGTAAATATATAAAAGTATATCCTCACAGGGATGTGTCCGTATTTCAGAGGAGCCACCACCAGCCAGTTTTAGGTCTATAATTCAGCTTAGACTGTCAAAACACCGACTTAACTGTTAAGAGCATATATGTATGGAATTCAGCCACACTGAATTTATACTTTTATGCTCTGGGAATCTGAGGGTGGCTAAGTCGCTGAGATGGGAATGGTTTAACTCAGGCTCGTTTGGGAACCTGTCTTGTTTGTAACATAGGTCATGGATTTGGATGGGGCTGTTGAATGTGATTGAACTTTTTCTGGTTGTGTCTACAGAGCAGCGCCAACGAACGACGGCGAGCAGTGGAAAAAAGGTAGATCTCGTAGGTGATTTGGTCAGTGGCTTGAAAATGCAGCTTAGTATAGATAAACAGGAAAATAATATGCCAAGGGACAGCAAGCCAAATCAAAGAATACAGATTGCATGGAACGGTTACACAGTGTACTAACTTAGGAAAGGAGATTTAGGGGTTTGAAGAAAAATCCTCAAAGCAATTAGTCAAGAGTACAACTGCAGTAAAGCTCACATAGTGTGTGCATGTTTGTATTTTGGTCGTGATTTTGAAGAAGGGTCTGTTTGTGTTTGAAGGTGCTCCATTGCAGGGTGAAGCGGATGATTCTGGCGTTTAGGAATATTCATTTTGACAAAGAGGGAAGGGAAAGGTTTGTTCACAGCCCAGAAACGAGCTGTGATGGAGTAAAACTCTGAAGAACTGTGGAGGAGGCTGATAAAGTGGAGCAAGTGTTGGCTTTAGTAAACAGTTCAATAAACAGCCTATAGTGCGTAAACATTTGGAAATTAAAAGGAAACGGAAAATTTAAATGTCCCTACTTATCTGGGAGAACCGTAATCACACTGAAAGACATGTAAGTAAATAATATTTGGGTAAATTAACTTGAGGTACAGGCAGGCATTTAGAGTGAGGATCCCATGGTGGCCGTGCACGTAGTCGTCTCCGTGTTAATTTAGAAAAGTCATGTTTGAATGAAGGAGCTTCACTTGAGTGTTTCCTGGGCAAGGACCATAATTCATTACTACTTTAAATCAAATAGTAAAACTAGATCTGCGTAAAATGTTACATTTCATATATTACAAAAATTAGTTCAGGGTCTTCAACGTAACTGTGCAAATGCATCCTGCTGTTGGGAAGGGTTTTCTGCAGCATGGACACCAGATGGAAGAGCCAGTGGTGTCTAATACTGTCTGTGGTACTTCAGGAAGGTCATGAGCAGCTCTGCCTCAGTTTCCCCATCTTACTGTTCATTCCTCACACCTGTGAAAAAACATGGGAGCGGTTGCTTTTATCCTATGAATGGATGTACAACTCAATCCTTTTCTCCTAGGTGTGGGGGTTTTTTTCTAGTTTGTGATTAATTTTTTCAGTTGGTCATCATAGAAATCAGGCAAGGATAGTCGGGTAAGAAGACCCACATCCATGTCACGGTACATGTTTGGCCCGTCCTTTTAGGCAACACACAATCTTTCTGCGTTAGCTTTCATTGTCCTGGGATGAAGCAACTTGCTGGGCTCAAGTCTAGGCATGGACTGGACTCACGTTAGGTTAAACACTGCTGCGTTTGGCATTTGCTACCAATCTTAGCTGTAGTCCTGGCAAAAATGCCAAGACTTTTCTGGCAGAATTGGCTTTTTACTTCCAGGAGATGTTTGCTTTATTTTATTTTAGCAGGCAAATAGTTTTGTTCTCCCTGTTGATGCATGCATGTGCCATTAGCAGCGACGTAGTTCAGTCGAGACCTTTGGCTTCTCAGCCAGTGAGCCTGTTATTTTATTTCACAGGTACCATATTCACTAAATACACATGAAGTGTATCATTTACTGAATGCTAGTGGAGTTGTTGCTTGGATGGATGTAAAATATCAACCATGTTTTTTTTTCTCATTTGCTATTATTTAATTATAAATTACCAGGTGAAACTGAAATCCAGCATAAACACAATACAGATTTTTTTTTTTTTTTTCTTCTTTTTCCTAACAGGTTCATGCCAGAACATAAGCTTGCCCATTTGGAAAAGGTAATTGGTGTTAAAAGAAATGGAGATGCTTATCAATTGGAGGGTCTGCCCGGCCAGCAGAAGAGCAGAGCTTTAATGAAAAACAGCAACGCACATCACGAGTCTGGACTTTGTGAAGCCCAGCCTGGACTTTATACCACACAGCACGAGGGGCTGCCTTCCCCATTAACAGCACCGGCGAGATTGAACAAGTCTGAAGCATCAGAAAGTACAAATCCTTGTCAAGAAGAAGATAAGCAACATCTGACTTTTAACCTCTCTAATATCTTGAGTGGACGGGACTATCAGCAAAGACCTTTACACGTTGCCTGGCCTCACAGGTGGTAAGTGGTGAACAAATCCAAATACTGTACCTTCGAAAGATTTATGAATTTGGTTTGATCCCTTTTTTGTGACTCCTGTGAAATACAAAATAATTTCCTAAACACACGCTGACACCGCACACACACGTAGAGGAAAAAGACACATCACTGACATCTGATTGCACACACGCGTGGAGGAGAAAGGCACATCACTAACATCTGATTATTCAAAATAATTTGTTTGAATATACGTAGTTCGGTAATGCTAACCAGACGTTTAACCATTGATGTTAATGATTCCTCATTTTTTGCCCAAGAAAAAGATACCCCTGCTGCTGAAACGATAAGCGTAATTCTGGTAACTCTCTTTTCCTATAAAGCAAACCACAGATGACAATTAATATCTAATGTTATTTAAATTATCTTAATTACTTTAATGGAAGTGATTAAGTGTAAAGATACATGGTGACACTGGACAGCTGATGTTAACCCACTGTCTGCGTTTTAAAAACACCCTTTCAGTGTTACATAAATAGAAAGCCTGTTTGAATGTATTAACAGTGAAGCAGTATTTTTCCAACTGCTAGCACAAATACCTGATCTCTGAATCTTCTCTGAACGGCCGAAAATCTACCATGCCGCATAATCGCTAAAAACATATAAACTTTAGCTTGACTCCTACATAAATTAGGATTTAAAGAGGTAAAATGTCCTGATAATCTTCCGGTATTGGGCACGAACATTTTAATCTAGTTTTTATTCCTCGCAGTTTGTTTAATCTGCATGTGGCCTGATTAGAGTTCACTTCATCCACAGATTATAGTCTGTTTATTGCAGAGATGCTGGGTCGATCAGTAGGTCAGATTTTCCAAGAGCAACTGTTTTCAGGTGAAGCAATAAGTACACCGCACCGACGGGGCAAATCGCCTTTGCAGGGGATTTGACTTCCAGCACATTAAAACTCCAGAAGCTCTCCCAGATGATCTGCAGCATCTGGTACCTAAAGGGATTTTCATCTTTGACTCTAAATGTCTGAACATAAAATTTAGGGATTGGAAGTTGATGTGGAATCTGTCTTTGGATTTGTTTAATCAACTTCACACTTCCGACACAGCCTTTCTTGGGGAGCCACATTTATTTTTAATCATGTTTCCCTGCTAACGCCAAAATGCTCTGTGTTCTCATAGGTTATTTTAAAATGTACAGTGTATCGAAGGGAGAGATACTGCATGTTTTCATTTGGTGTGGAGAGTATATGAAGCTTAGTGTCATTTTTATTTTTTGAAGAATTTTATCCCCCTTCGCTTAAGACCACATTTTAAAAATGCATATTTTTAAGATGGCCAGTTATAAAAAGTTTTATGATGCTGAGCTGGGGGTTTTTTCTGGTTTTATTTTGAATGCTAACCCGAATTGTTCCAAGTGTTGCATTCAAAAAGAGCAGAGTAAAGGGAAAGAAAATATTTTCCATTTTATTCAGTAGTTTGCATAAAACAGCACAAAGCTAAGTAATAAAATCAACAATATTAAATTGAATAATTCCTTTTCTTTCTGTGTATATTTTTGCTTTAATTTAATTTAATTGCCTAAAGTTAGTTGCTTAAAGAGATGCAGCATTGTGTTCGTGCACATACTTATTGTTAAAGCTAAATTATTTTTAATTTGGAGAAGAGAGAAAAAAAAAGCCGCATCAGCAAGAGCAAATGCCAAAATATAAAAGTAACACATTCATCCTTACGGGTAATATAGTAGAACATTGGAAACTTGGAGGTTGCCAGACACACAGCTAACATTAGGGCTAATTTTGAAAATCTAGCGTGCAGTCAATTTTACTGATGCCTGGGGACATACAAGGTAGAAGCTGACAAGAGAACTAATTTTGTTTGGGTTATTTACTGCTATGCATCATCCATGGGTTCCCGCCTGACACACAGCTATATGAAGGGGAATATTATCACACACTAAAAATTTATGTTGACATTCGATATTTGTTCAATATGTCAGCAGTATTACTTTCATAATCAAAAGAGTAAGAAAAAGAGAAAAGAAAAGCACTTTATGCTCATATAGATATATCTTTTTAATAACAGTCTATAAGGTTAATATAGTTTACCTTTGAGAGTATACAATGAAAACAAGCAGGGTTAGCAGGGAAAATGACAGAAAGCATCAACCCGAGCTGTTTGTTTGCCATTACCTAAGCGAGCCATGTCAGCTCTCTGGCCCGCGTCTGATAGCTATTTGTTGTACAGAGAGCACAGCATAAAAAAAAAAAAAAAAATAGGAAAAAAAAAAAATATCAAACTCTTAATACTATTGTGTGCCCATAACCATCTGTCACTGCTAGCCTGGAGATGAGAGGAAGATTACGAGGAATAAACACTGAGCCGCCGAGCATTGGTAAAGCCTTCGGGCAAAAAACTCTTGTGGGGACATCAAAGACATTCTAATTCCGAGGCAGTCAAGGATTACAGTGTGTAACCTGTGCTGACAACAGATAAATGACTGGCAATATTGTGCCAGAGCTGTTGGGTCCTGCATGGAGTACTGATGATGATGATGATGATGATGTTATCTTGCAGAATGGACTCTGCTGGGATAATTTTATGATAAAACACTTTTTTCAAATGCCACTGGGTCCAGGCAGGCATTTACTAGCTACGGGGGCAGCAATCAGTTTCTTCAAAATTTACTGTTCTAAGCCCATTAGAGTTCCAGCGCAGCAAGGCTCTCGATGGAAATCGAAAGCGCCTGCCTTCATCTGAGGATGCTGCATGCAAATCTTCCGGGCTGAACTCCTACCCTTTAGTGTTAGGATGCTTTAGCAACTGATTTATGTAAATTCGCTCATAAAAAATACGGTTTATTTTTAATTGAGGAATATGAATTAGAAAATTAAGACGCCGGTTTAGCGTTCGCCGAGCAGCCGAGCATCCTCAGCCCGGAGCCCGGGTGGCGCAGGTGAAAACAGGGGGCTGGAAGCAGCCCCTTCGCCGTGCAGCGTAGCCAAAAACAAGCACTCGTCGCCTTATTAGAGGCGAACGCATCGCGTGCCTTATTCAGGCATCAGCGGTTAAAAGCATCCCCTTCTTAGGCCTAGCTCGAGCCTCTTCGTAAAGAGGACTAATTTTAGCCAAGTGTTGTAATGTGCGAGGGGGGTTTTCTGTGTAAAACGTTGGCAGTGGTATCCTGCTCGTATTCCAGCACGAAGCGCTCGCAGATATTGTCCTATACAATAATACTTAACGACCATTGTCTACCCTGATGATTTACATGTGGTTTTCATTTTGGGGAAAAAAAAAAAAAAATAGAAAAGGAAGATTCTTTTTTTTTTTTTTTTTTTTTTGGTTGTTTTTATGTTCCTGTGTTCCCCTTCACCTAACAAAAACCCCCTTCGGCTAAACCATTAAAAAAAACCCATATCTTTGTGAAGTCGTGCTGTTGTTGTTACAGAAAACCTCGAAACAAAGCGATGCTGACCTCGTTTGCGTTAGCGCTTCGCGGGGACCGCCGGCGCCCTAAAATACAGCGTTAGCCCCAACACCTCTCCCGCTAAGTCAACCCAACGTAGGCCCTGCCTGCTTGGAAATGCATCAAAATCAAAAGTGACATTCTCTAGCAGACACGTTCTCGCTTTAAATCGGTGTTAGAATGTCTTTGCATGAGAACAGGCCCTCCGATGCAATCCCTGCCCCTTCTCTCCATCCCCCCCGAATCCAAGCCTGTCGAGGATTACAGTGTGCAACCTCTGCCGACAGCAGATAAATAACTGACAGTATGTTAGCAGAGTTGCTAGGTTCTCCGCAGAGTAATTTGTTTTCTCCTTTCTCACCAAGTCTTTAATGTTTTGTTATAAACATCTATAGCAAGGCGCTGCTAATAGAAATGACTTATGGCCAAGGATCCGGATAAAAGGCTGCGACGGGTTTCCGAGCTGCTTTCTTGCGAGGGCTGCGCCAAGGAATCGCTCTTCCCTTCATGCAGATGGGCTTTGCTGGAAACGGAGAGTAAAATACTGGTGATCGATGGACAAAGTTCCCACATCGGATCAGTGGTTTGCAGTGTCCCACAGGTTTTCATTGCAAGGTGATAAAATGTCCATTTGGTGAAGGATGAGTGTATTAAGGAGATGGCAGCGACCGGTGCGGCACGATCCTCCTCTCCCCCCCAAAACTAGCCCACCAGCATTTAGGCATGTACATTATTCCCTCCCAGTACCCCCCAACGAGCCCACCGACACTTGCCAAAGCTGTTTTTGCTGTAATTGGGGAACACCAGCGTGTTCCTCAGCTCTTTCTGCACGTGAGCCTGCAGACCTGCTGCACCCCCAACCGCAGTCACGTCATCCAGGTGACACGTTCATAATTTTATTATAAGGCTGGAGGCTCTTTACGTGTCTCCTTCATGGCGAAGACCTGTAGTGCTTCTTTTAACTCAAGGCATTCACCCGAGCCTCATGTTTTTTCTTTTTCCCTGTGTGTGCTGTGTATCATCTCAGCAGTTAAAGACTTGATAAGAGAAAATTGTCAGAAATCAATTCTTCTTCCCCTAATTGTACGGGTGTGATAAAAGATCACACGGAGAATCTGCGAGAATTTACACACACATGCAAACAAATAGCTGCTATCAATTCACGTGGAAGATCAGATAAGCCCGTTATCTCGTGTCTGTACGTACCAGTGTGTGACAAGAGCGTGGGGAAGGACGTGGGGCGGGAGATACAGGAGCGGGAGGAACGGTGGTGGAAGTCACGATGAGGAAATTCAGAAGAAAAAAAAAAATCTAGATTGCAAAAATTATCTGAAGATTTCTGGTCTAAGGGAAAACGGTGTGTACAGAGATAGCACTGTGCCCAGTTGCCTGTTTTTAATGTAGAGTATCATAAAGTCAAAGAGCTGAAGAAGAAATGAGTCCATGGAAGAAAGCTTGTTTTGTCATCACCGTTGCTGTACAGCGTGTGGTTGCCCACCGTGAGGACGTGGTCCCCTTCACTCAGGAGCAAGTCCTTGGGAAGGGCTTGTCCCAGATAGTGCAGTGTTGTGATGGGGCAGCTCTTCATCAGTGAGCTGAGCACAAGTCCTCTGCAAGCTGTGAGGGAGGGGAGCCTGGAAAGGCATTTTTTTTAATGGTAGCGCCTTGTTCCTCTTCATCTTGGCAGTGCAATACAGAATTTGGGTAGTTACTTCTTGCCTTTGAATTCAGAACTCAAAACTACTCGATACAGAGACATTTGAGAATACAGTGAATCTATACCCAAGTCATACTTTCCTCACGCCATCTAATAGTTTTGACCAAAGTTCATCCCGTCAAGATGCCTGTATGGCAAAACAGAAAAAAGATGAAAGAGTAGGTACTCCACCTAGAAATCACCTTTGAGTACCCATCAATACTATTAGCCTCAACAGGCATCCTCAAGGTTGTAAACAGCCTGCAGAGAGCATGTAGAAGAAAGGGCCGTGGTCCAACTCCTCCCTGCCGGGTGGCCACTCAGGCAGTGTCGCGTAGAGGGCAGAGGTTGTGTGTTGTCAACGGAAAGCAGATCCCCCATTTCAGGGGAATCGTAGCTGACTGGGTCTGTTCTGCCCCTTTGCACGGGAAAGCCGTGGAGAGTTTGGCTCTAGAGCCGTGCTGAATGGGGAATGAGTTCCTGCAAGGAAACCTCATCTTTGAAAAGCAACTGATTCTGGCAGATTCAGTCCAAAAAGGTGAACGTGGTGGATGGATAAGACAGACTGAAAACAACGGCTTAAAATGCACGTGTTTATACAGCCTTAACAAAAAAGATACCAGGTACAGTAAAAAGCCCGTAGGATGTAAAATAACAATTTCAAAATGAAAAATTTTAGCTGTGTCTAAGAAAAGCTGTCTAATACTCCCAAAGAAAACGGTGTTCACCAGGGCTGCAATACAGGTGACACGTGGTGAATGAACCAGTGCCACAAAAGAGTACATAGAGACATCTGATTAAGTGGAAGCTGACACCCTCACTTCTTGAACAACTAAAGCAAAAGTAGTCTAACTTCACTTTCATGCAAGCTGGAGTTAAGTTTGAGAGCAGGTACTAGTTTTTTATAAGTAGCAAATAAGAAAGTTAATGAAATACTCTGAGAAGTTCAGATTTAAAAGTTAACCGGCAGGGCAGTTTGGAAGTATCCGTTCCTTGGTTGTTCATTCAGTGAAGTCTAACCTTGAAGTTTCTTCCCCCGGCTGGGGATTTGGGGTATTGAACACTTCCAGTGGAAGATGCACTATTCCTTGATCACTGTTTTTAAGAGCTTGTAGAAATGTTCAGCATGTAGTGAAGACCTCTCAGGTGTGAAAGTTCTCCTGCTGTAGTGGACATCTCGGCACCATTTTTTCTATCTTTCTTATAGCACGTTTTCTCAAAGGGCTCTAAAAAGTTGATAGTCCAGAGGAGAAAACATCTCTAATTTTGATAATGGCAAAAAAGGTGCTTTGTATTATCTCTCTAGTCTTCAGCTAAAAAGCCAGATACAATTTTGAGTAGTTTGTTATGTTATAGTATGGGCAGAGCCTATAGTAAGTGTTCCAAGAGCAGTAATTGGTCTTATGAACCTCTCTTCAGTTCCCTTCCTACCTGATCTCCGATTGAGATGTGGGTAGCTAGAGATTCAGAACTGTCCCGTAGTCACAAACTAAACATAAACCTATCAGTTTTGAAAATTTTAAGACAAACACTTCATCCTGTGATAGAACGGCAGGAATTAAGTGAGGGCTGTGACATTCACCTCTGAGGTGGTGAGAGACCTCAGTAGCGCATCACCCCCAAAGAGTACCAAAATCTTCCTTCCCAAACCTTATGGAACACAAAAAATATTTGTACTACCTGCACTTGTATACGCTTTGCCTTTCTATAAAACCTTGAATCTGTTAGTCTCAGACTAACTATTCAGAATGGGATCTTAGAGGTAGAGAAACTGAGGCAGAAAGTGAGTTCCCAGCTTTTGCTCACCCAATCCTCTGTGCCTTAGGAGATGCATTTGTGTTGCCCCAGCATCCTCTTGCTTTTCCCATCAGGTAACTGCCTCCGTGGGACAGGGAAGAGCAACAGCATCTACGTTGAAAATGGGTACTTAAATTTTCATTAGCGGGTAAAGCTGATGAGCTGAAAATGGGGTATTTTTTAGCTTTCCAGAAGATTCCATGTCTACCAATCATATTGAAAGATTCACAGAGGGTAGTGAAGGTGTTTGGGTTTGAGTGGTTTTTTTTCTCCTGTGGTTTCAATTGCCTGGGCTCCTGATTAGTAGTTGAAGCAGTTTGCTCGGTTGGCATCAGCGGTGTACTAAAGGAGAGGGAAGCTGTCTCAGAAATACAAAGAGCTAAAATATTTTGTGATCTGTTCTCACTCAGATGTGTACTTCAAATTGCATTCCCTCAGTTAAGGGAAATAATTTCAGTTACCCTGGTCACAGTAGAAAGCAGTCCTCTCTTTGAATGCCTTTTTTCATTAATGTAGATATGTTTCTGAGATGAGAAACGATGTTTCTTCTAATTACGGTTACATGTAGTTAATTTCCTTTTTTAAAAGCTCGGTGTGAAAGGCAGTTTCCTTTAAAGGGAGGGGGGAGAAAAAAGTGATACAGCTGATGTTCCTGTTGCCTTAGCAACAGATTTATTTATTAGGGTCTGAAATGACATGAGTTAATATACCACATACCTGCTGATCGGCAAACTCTCCTATTTCAGCTCCAGTTGACAATTAAGTCCTGGACAGCTACAGCCAGGGGTTAATGTTACTCATTAGGAGAACTAGGTCATTACTGGGAAATCAAGGCACTTAAGGCAGCATGGATAAAATACAAAATTCAACGTCTCAAGGAGTGAGGGGGTTTATGTTAATTAACCTTATTTTCCTTGCATTAAAAAAAATCTTTCGCATATGACAGTGGATCAATTAATTGGGGGGAAAAAAAAAAGTAAGCTGTAGTTTACTTTCCTCTCCTAGTTGTCTTCATTTCCTTTGGAAGGGTTTCATTATTTTATGGAAAATTCTTATGTCTATATGATGAGTAAAAAGGGTATTAAAATTAAGAAGGGAATCATCATGGAAATCAGCTTTACCACAAGGGAATGAGCAAATAAAAGCCTTGGAAATGAAAATAAATAAGCTTTGCTAATACCTCACCTAAGGAGCAGAATATAAGCCCATCAGAGCTTGGAGATATTTAGAGGTACTTCTTTGCTTCTTTATTAAGCAGTTACATAGTTATTTGACCTTCAGAAACTGAAACTTTAGAGAACTAATTCAAGTTGTTGGTAAATATTCTATTTACAGAAAGCTGATCAGTGGTGTAGCCGACAGTAACTCCTGTAGTTAGTAATTGGCTTCTGATTTCAGGAAAATTAAATATATTCTCTGAAAGTTTTATTAAGATATCTGAGTGGGAGTTTTAACTCGATAAGTCATAAGTGATTTAATAAAGCTCTCCTGAAAGCCTTTATTTACTAACTTTTAGCAGACTTCGTTCTGATACTGGAGAACTTAATAGGCTGAAAAAGAATCGTATTAAAATAAAACTTATTTTTTTACTCACTGCTTCCCCAAATACACTCAGTTTTTTCTCTTCTTCTAAGCACTCTCTTTTCTATATTTAAGCTCCGTGGCCCAATTCTGCTTCTCATTGTGTTTAGAGCAATTTGGTGTAAACCTTTTTTCCACTGCTGGAAAGTCAAGGTTGAAGCAGCATCTTACCTGGGGTGCGTGCAGTAAGCCCTTGTATCAGATTGTAAGAGTACTGTTACCTGTAATGAAAGCAAAATTCAAGCCCTGTGAGTGGTTTTCTGCTCCATGGGATGGTTTTGGACTCTGATGTACCTCTTTTCTTAAATATAAGAAACAAGTTAAATAACATCAAGATTCTGCTTAAGATATCACATGCAGAAACCTTCCTTCTTCGTTCCCTCTGGGCTCCCCAGGTGCTCGTAGAGCAGCCACTTTAGTGCCGTCCTCTGAAGCCTGTTACAATAAATGCTTCAGCCATAGTTGAAAAACTGATTTTGAGTTAATGTAAGACTGCAACTGCATCACGTGGACATTTGAAGATTTTTTAAGTTTGGGATAGATGTATCACAGCTTGCCGTAAAAGCTCCAGTAAGCTTGTCTCTCCCTTTTTCCATGATGGGAAGCTCATTTTGTGGTGTCTTTCTTCTCCGGGACAACTGCGAAACCAAGTCTTTGAGCAGAAAAGCATGTGAACTGGTGGGACTGAGGAGTCCTCTCAAGGCTCTGAAGGAAGGGGACTCTTCCACCTATTGCTATCAAAGCAATCCTTTTCTGCTC
Source organism: Aquila chrysaetos chrysaetos (assembly GCF_900496995.4). Classification (NCBI taxonomy): domain Eukaryota; kingdom Metazoa; phylum Chordata; class Aves; order Accipitriformes; family Accipitridae; genus Aquila; species Aquila chrysaetos. Next base: position 49,456,194 of record NC_044009.1, on the reverse strand, counting down.
CATTCACCCAAGCGGGTCTTGGCCTTTCAAACCTCTTCCTTCTGTCTTCGCCAGGCTCAGTTCCTCGGGCATCTCCTCTATATATAGTCTCCTTGTGCAGCAAATTTGCATCTCACTCTTCTCTAGGCTCTCAGCCTTATTCTGTCTCCATCGTTTCACTCCCTACCTGTGCAAGGGACCTTCTACAACACAGTGGTCCCTGGTTTCTCCTAAGCGCTGTTGTCCAACCTGACTGTGTTGGCTTCTTGGTCTTTTACACTCGTTTCACTTTTCCCCTGTATGAACTGGCCTTGTGTTGTATCTTTTCCCCATCTCCTTTACTTCTTCACTCAGTTCACTATTTCTTTGCCATGCTATTCTTGCGTTGCTGGTCATATTGATCGGATCTTATTTGTCCTCTTTGCTTTTTTCTGGTCCTCATCGAAGAGTTTTAGTCAAACTAGAAAAGCACGCATTACTGTTACTGCTTTCTGCCTCTTCAACCCATCTCTTATACTACTTTATTTTCTTAACCAAATCTTCCATTTTCTTGTTGTTCCTTATTTTCAATGCCTAGAAAGCAGTTCTTTATTCTGCAAAGTCCAATAATTTTATTCTGAATGCAGCAGAGGAGTCACTGAAAGTGAAGACAAGATCTGTGTTTTCAGTTCAGATGTTAGATCCTGCCTGGGTTTTAGCAGCCTGACCTGCGACAGTAGGACTGGTTTACTCGGCTTTAGCCTAAGGTATGCCCGAGACACGTGGACCGTTCAGTGACTAGGCACAAAAAGAAAATTTTCAAAGGCTGGGCTACATTTTCAGGAAGACTTCCAACACATGCAACAAAAGGCATATCTTTGACTCAAAATCAAATGCATCCAAATATTCAGTTCTTACTCTAAACCAAAAAGAGGTTCAAATACTTAAAACAGAGGCTTATTTGAAATTTAACATATGCAAGATATGGTTTGCAATTCTGCTGGGCAGTGTTGGGGTTTTTTTTAAATCTTTTTCTTTGGATGTTCTGGAAACCTTTTGGCAGAATTTTTCTAGAAGATTCTCCCTTTCCGTTCTTCTCCTCCCCTGCTTTCCTTTTCTCCATGCTTCCACCCTGTTTTTCCTCCCTTTGTCCTCTAATCTCTGCTTTTTCTCAGTTGTGTTTGTGCAAAAACTGACTCAATGAAATGAGTTGATTCTTCCTTCTGAAAGCGGTGAGATTTGTAGTTACTTTAATCTTGTTGAATAATTAGTTTGAAGCCTTGGTCTTGGTGCCAAGAAGGTTCCTGCTTAAGAGCTTCATCCTTGGAGATGACAGCTTCACAAATCCAAAAAGGATGAGTTATGTTATGTACCTGAGCTAATTCCTCTCGGGGTATTACTCAGGAAGGACCAGGACTTATTTTTTGGCCCGGGCAGCGTATCCGGGGGAGTATTACGTAGTTGTAGTTTGGTGATGTGAGTCCACCATGGAAATCACAGAGGGTCTTGTATGGTGGGCTTGCCATTCCCAGGCAAATGTGTAGTAAAGTAGTTTCTATGTAGTAACTTATGTTTGATTCTTCTTCTGTTCTTCCAAGGAACCACCTGAGTAGATTTTTATCCACTTTTATCATATGCATGCCCATCTATTATTACCATGACACGACTTTTTTATAGTATGTTGAATTACAATAGGATATATTGTGTATGGTTATCAGGGCTGTCAGGGTCACTCAGATTATTTTATCTTGCCTCACAACAACAGGAAACCATTTGTTATGTTACCTTTGGAACACAAAAGGAAGTTAATATTTTTTTTTTAAAGAAACTATTTGGGGGTAGTCCACAGCAGTTATTGGGTTGTGTTGCAAATTCGAGTAAAATGTTTTTTATCTGAATCCTATACTTGTGAAAAGCTAGGCTCTCTTAAGTTGGAGTAAAAGAAATGAAAAGGCATCTGAATAAAAGTGCATTGATTTTTACACCAAGGTAACTGAGACCAAACGCCGGTCTTTGTCTTCAAAGGTTAATCTCTCTTTAGGAAATAAGCAGGAGGCTCAATGACTGATGCTGATCCTGAGGTTTCTTTGGTTAGAGAATGCGCAATATTTTATTTTGAGTTTTTTCTTCATGAATTGTGAGGGGAGAAGAAGAAGAATCTAAACAATAAACTCCCAAGGTTCTTTTTTTATGAATCTCTTCTAGATAACACAAGATAGGAGAAAATGCTTTTCCAGCGTAAAGCAAAATGCCACCCATTTTTCTCAGGCCAGCAATTTGAAAAAATCAGAAGGTAAAATACACGCTCCTCACTGTAAATACGTCACAGGCTATAATAGAGAATAAAACACTGTATTTGCTGGTACTCTTTGGCTGCTTTTTGCCTCTCTAGTGCCATTTTTTAATTCCTTGGCTTGCAGAGGTGTTTTGCGAGCACAGGCAAAGATCGGGACCTTTTTTGCTTGTAGGACCTCCAAATTGCTAGCTCAAATTTATTCTGTAGGGTCCTTTTTTTCAGTGACACTTATGCAAAAACATTTTCTTCTACTTGACTCCATTTTCTATTAACTGAGGGGGGATTAGATATTGTGGTAACTTTTGATGCTGATGATGCCAGACAATGTTTAGAGGCACAATTACAGCAAAGACATTTTGTAAGCATATCAGCTGAAAAAGAAAACTCATTGGACTTAACTACATATTTACAGTCTACCTCTACCTCATATTGGAAATGTAAAAAGATGGAAAAATCCTGTGATAAATTGAATAAATGGAAAGCAATTAACTTTTCCTTCATGTTTGCATTTTCATAGTTACTTCTTTTTCCCCTGTTTCTTTTCTAATAGCTCTTTCCCGGCAGTAATATTTCCTCTTTTGCAGTTATCGTGAGCATTGTTACCAGAAATTTGGTATTAGAATTTTAATTTTTTTTGTCCGCTTTTTTTTTTTCCAATCTTAACATAGAAAATGTACATTAAAGTCATTTGATTTAGGTAAGTCCTCTGTCCTCTGTGAAAATAATTACTAGAATGTATTTCATTTGGTACATTGAATAGGCTTGTAGCATGACTCCTCTTACTTTAAGAAGAATATTATCGTCCTGAAGTATTTACTGACTCCAATCCTCACCACATTTCTGTAAATGAAAGCTCCTGTAAGACTGTATCTTACAGATGGGGAAACCTGGGCAGAGCCGTCTCGTGGGAAATCAGTATCAGGAAGAGACCAGAACTCGGCAATTCTCTGTTTTGAAGGCCAGGCTTATTTTTTGTGACTATCCTGCTACTTTCTAACGTTATTAGATTAGAATCAACCTATATTCAGATTTTTCTGAGCTCAAGATTTGACGTAAAATACCAAAGTGTAATAGAGTAAATAGTATAATGCAGTGAAAAAATCCCTGATATTGTTCTTTAGGTTACGTCTGACTTGAAACGGAGCCCTATTTTTACTCCAGCGGAGCGTGCATGCGAAGACTGCACCATTTATTGATGTGCCGCCGTTCGCTCCTTGAGAATGCCCTGGACAGATACAGGGTCAACAGGAGGCTGATGTCATATGAGTCCTCTTATCAGCCCGTGGCATCCTTCATCACCCTCCCCAAGTCTGTACCGTATCAGTCAAAACAGTAAAGAACCTCAAGTTCCTGCCGTTATCACCCGAACGAAGAACGTTACGGGGATAAAGGCACCTTCCAGCTCCTGGCGCTGGGTGTGATAGAGGTGCAGCTCTCGCCTCGCAGCCCTCTCTCAGCACCAGCGACTGCCCGTGCTTTTCTTCACCTTCATTCCTTCAAGAATGTTAACTTTTACAAGGGATTTTGCACATTTTCTACCTTTTCCTCCATGGTGCTTTTGTTCTCCATCCTCACTGCGCTGTGCTTCCCTGCTAACACCGCAGCGTGCCTTTGCTCTCTTTAGTCTCTTCCTCTTCGGTTCTCCTCCTTTAATTGCCATGCAGTTTTATTTTTGCTTCCTAATTTATATCTTTACTGATCTTTTTCTGACCTTTTCTCTACCACTGATAGCACTCTCAAATGCTCTCTGCAGCTTCTCTCTATCTCCAAGTCTGATTTTTCTGTATTCTTTCATTTTTCCCAAGCCTATGCCTTTTCCTTTTTCATTCCTATTTACCCTATATTTATCCCCCCGCCCTCCCCCCGGGTTTGGATATGCCATAATTTTTTAGTTTTCAACTTGAATGCTTGTATTTTTTAATTATTTTTTTCTTTTCTTGTGATTCTCTTCCCCTTTACATTGTTTTGCCCATCTCGTCTGCGCTGTTTGCTGCCAAACTCGCTCCTCGCTATTTCACTTTCCCAAAACAAAAGGACCGCTGTCATCCACTTCAAGGTCTGTGTCTGAGAAACTTCGTTTCCTTCACTTTTAGTTATTGATTCTGTGCTCACGGACTTCCCAGCCCCATCCCTGCCCCTCACGCCTTCCCTGTGCCGTGCCGCGGCCGTGCCTTTCCCTGCCGATGTCCCGTGTCCCTTTTTCTCCTCCCTGGATGTCTCTTGGCTTGCCAGTCCTGTCTCCACGACTGCTGCCCAGCTTCATAAATAATGAGCGATACTTCAGTGGCCTATTTTATCAGCGATTTGCTAGCAATAATTGCAGGTAGGCAGAAATCTGTCTTTTAGCTCTTGCTATATATCCTAAAAAATATTTAAAAAATTGAAATGCTGCTTTAACTTCTGAAGATTTTGTACCTGGTTTAGTATTGCCATTTCCCACCTTTGCCCATCTGGCATTCAGGTGATTTTACAAAATGGGGAGGCAGAAGGAGATGCACCCAGTTTGAATTGCTTGGATTTAAGGCACTGTAAAAAGTGAAATATTACTGCGTGCCCTCACAATTTGGGATTCTCTGCCACTGAAAATCTCCCATGCTAAATGTCCTAAGAAGATTAAGATCAACCCTTTTAATATTGCTTTTAGCTGAGCTTATTTGTAACCCTTTCAGAATATGTAGCACCTCAAGAGATGGCACAACAGGGCTGTTGCTATCACAAGCATTACGTACCCCTTACGCAGTATTTTCTCAAATATTAAGACCTTCTTCCCTGGTTTAGCACTTTTATGTTACTGATTAACTTGCATAAACCATAGGTTTTAATATATTTTTTTAAATAGACTGCATTTATTTTGCCCCTTTGAGCAAGTCCTGTCTCTTTTCCACAGCTCTTCTACTGTCTAATTGCACAGCTATATGTGTCTTCCTCCAGATCCGAAATAGCTGTGATTATCACCATGTATGATAAGTTTACATATACTTAAAAAATTAAACTTTAGTCACAGAAGACCATATGGGTCTCTTACTGAATTTCACTCAAATTCAAGAGATGAATATGCACTGAATAATGTAAAGGGCCAAATTCTGCAATTTCTTTTCTATTTTTTTTTTTTTAAAATGTGTTTCCCATCACTGGTCAGGGGTGTGGGTATCCTGCAGCCCCAGGGAACGACTCCAGTTTAGCTGGTCTCTGTGCACTCTCCTTCCAGTTCCAGCAATGGGCAGGGCTCGAGGGCTCAGGCTGAATTCACAAAATCCCTGAATAGCAGAAGGGTGTTTTGAAGACTGTTGCCGTTGATTGTATAGAGAAGCATCATCGTAGTGCTGTGAAGTTGCTTTTTTTAATCATTTTAGGCTTAAAAGAGGGATGTCAAGTCATCAATTAATCCTGACAGCATCCTTCTGTGGTGAAAAAATAATACTGTCACACCCATTTTATAAACAGAAAAGCTAAGGCAGAAATAATGGAGGCTCAATACTGGTGCTGCTGATACCAGCACCCTCCCATTCCCCATTTCAAGGAACGTCTTGAAAGTTTTATTTCGGATTACAAAGGGAAGTCAATAAATCAGGCTGAACCCTGGGCCACGTTCCCATACCCAGACCACTAAACCTCAGCCAGTTCTTAAGAGAGACTTCAAATGTCTCTCTTAAAATGTGTTTTAGACTCAAAAATAAAAAAAGCCTCAAGTAATCCTGGGTAAAAATTTTTAAGGTGCAGTATCTAAACATGGAGATTGAATGTCTCCAACGGCAGTGCTCTCAAATCCGAGTATAGGTATGGTGCCTGTGTCTGTTTTGTGGAATTTACAACTTGAGCGTGGTCGTTCTGATGTCTTCACGTTCTTACGGTGAAATTTAGAGCATCTTCATACCATGCCCAGTTCTTATTTTCCTTTACCAGATGCATATCAAATCAAGTAAAAATACAAGAGCATTTCAAATACCTAAACTAAACAACAAAGGCAGACCCTAGAATCACATTAGCTTAATTTTTCCCCAAACACAGTGTCTTAAAAGAAAAGTTTGCATTTTAATATCAGGCTTTTATACAGTTTTGCAATTTTTCTTCAGGAAATGGAGTATATATAATTAATACTGTTTAATAAAACTCAAAAATGCAACAGATGCAGCCAAAAGTGCACGTCATTTTGAGCAGATCTTTACAGAACAGACATTCCATATTGTGTTCATCTTTTTCCACGATCACTGCTATGACAATCTGGTGTGTTTAGCAGTTGTTGCTGAGTAAGGCAGACTGGATTGTATATGATTGTCTCCATGTCAGCCAAGAAACAGAGCTCTCTTCTTTTTGATGCAGTAAAGAGGTGGTCTTGTACTATTAGTTGCTTTCTACCAGGAGCAGCTATACCTTTCCTAACTTGCAAGGGTAATAATACATTGTGATCTGTAGATGCACGTACTAGAAGCTCTCTGTAGGTCTTAACCGAAAATAAAATGGTTGTGATGTGGAAAAGTCACAGGAACCGATAAATCGAGTAAGATGACCTCCCAAATAGAAAAGCTACACGATTCACAAAACATGTCATTAAAATCTGTGAGTATCACATAAAAGCAAACTATTTTAAAAGGGGATATGGAAGGAGGATCACCTCCAGCAAAAAACCCATAAGAGAGGCTCCAGTGCAGAGGAAACGTTTCCCCTTTCAGCATTCCTTCTGGGTGCCAAATTTTCCTTCTGTTCTTCCCCACCTATTAAACAAAGCTGCAACTTCCAATTCCTATCAGTTTTCCTAAATATGTGCAGCTTATGTGGCTTCGACGAGCTGTAAGGCTCCGTATTCTCCTGCCAGCTCCTTGACAATGTGGCTCCAACAGCATCCTCCACTTTTGGCTGCCTCTGGGACCCCTGGTCTCTTCTGGAAAGGGAGAGGGAAAGCATATCCTTTGCTGGAAGGACTTTTTGTGACTGCGAAGCCGATAGCGCGGCTCCGAAGAGCTTGGAAAGATCCCTGGGAGCGTCGTGGCTCTGTCTGTCGAGGCTGCCTGCCCTCCGGACGGGGAGGTTTCGGTCCGCCTCGGGATGAGCATCACATACGGGGTGGGCTCAGCAGGATCACTTAGAGAGCACCCACAAAAACCCGCCTAGGGGAAACTGAGGCTAACGGGAATCATTATAATGAATTACGCTGACTATTTGCCTTGCACACTTGCGTGTTTCTGACAGAGCTGTTCCCTTCCAGCCGAGTCTGAATCCTCGATTGTAATCCCATTTTGGCTCTTGGAGCCGGGCATTTGGAGGGGACTAAAACGCTGGCGACGTGGTTCTGCGCACAGTGTACCTACCAGAAACAGGTGGCTGTTTTAAGCGAGAGGATGCAAGCAAAGTAGTAGGCAGTTCTGGGATCTTTGCGACTGGAAGAAATGCTCGCTCCGAGCCAGTGCTCATAGCCACTTCGGTTACTGGAACCACCGTGAAAACTCCTGGTTCACAGATGTGAAACAAATTACGAAGCTTATGCAGTTGCATTCCTCCTTATTATTGGGAACAAAACAAATCTGGGAGATGGAGGACTTCTTAAAGTAATTATTGTCTGGCTTTATTTTAAGAAAATGCGACTAATTCTGAAAACTCCACAATTCCTGGAGATTTCTCAGCCTAGGGAAGTCACATTAATTATACGATTAATTTGTTTTAATTCCCTAAACCAAAAATATTGACTGAATGAGAAATTAACACATGTAGAGCTGCAGATGTCATTTGGCTTCAGATTTCCTGAATGATATAATTATTAATCTTTCATATAGCAGTGTGTCAAACCTACAGATTCATTCTACAAAATTAGTCTGTGAAGAAAGACACCAGGACAGCTGAGCTATAGATTTTCCCTTAATACAGGAAGGAAAACAGTGGAATTTTCTAAATAATAAATAAAACCAAAATATTTTAAAGACATATGGTGCACATCTGTCTGAAATACAATAATTTAAAGCAGAGTAATTAAATGCAAGATAGAATATTCACCTTAGAGTGGGGGAATTACCTCGTTTCATTTTTAATATAACTTACCGAATTTGGGAAATTTAGATCATCTGTGGTATCTTCTGAACCTTTCATTCTGTGATAGTAAAGAACATAGATTAGCAAATTGGCTTTTTCTTTTCTTTTTGGATAACCAACCTTGTGTTTTGAGTGTCACACCCATACAAACCTTTAATATTATCTTCCGCTGAAATTATAAATAACTACAGGTTTCTTACTTTCTGTTTTAACTTCTGGTTAACTCCTTAAAAGTCTAAAGGTAGAAAATGCTTCGTGCTAGTTTATTCCTTTCTTCTTTACCTAAAGCACAAAATGGATCAGAAGCTTTACATTAGTGCAGCATGGATTCATAAAATTCCAGTTTGGGAAATCCTACGGTTTTAGCAAGAGTTTTTGATTAACCTGTTCCTCCTGAAAAAGGGGGTAAACTGTAATGGAGATCATATGCGTATTTTTTGACAGGGGAAAAAATTAAAAAAAAATCTTGGTTTTCCTCCTTTCTCCTTTTTTTAGCATGATTTTGCCTTCAGCTAGGTGAGCTATTACTCGGTCCTTCTCACTTTCAGAGTTGGTAATTGGAAGAGTAAAGGCATCATCTGAAGACAGGGAAGAGAGATAAAAGTCTGATGAAACTGAGTTTTGATCCCGAGTGCTGGGTTAAGGAAAAGGTTTAACCATGCGGCGTGAGCAAAGAGGGAAATTATGCTGATGACATTTAGTCCCCAAAAGTACAATTTAAGAGAAATACCGTTCTGATAAAAAAACCCAAACCAACAATTCCACAAGTAAGCATAAATGATACTGAGATAAGTTCTGTTTGTTTTAAGGGAACACGACAAAGATCCTGAAACGTTCTTTAAAGTCCTGTTGAAACTGAAAGAGAAAGATCTACCTTTTCACGTGTCTATCCTTGGAGAGTCTTTCACCGAAATTCCAGGTACCTTTCCTTTTTTTTCTTTACTGTACAGTTACCGTAAAATAGATTTTTCCACAAGTAGTTTTCATGCACATATTTTCTTATATTAGTGAAAAGAACATGTTTAAAATCTTTGTAATTGTAAAACTAAGTAATATTGATACGTTGTAAAATTAAAAATATTAAAGACAGTAAGCATTTTTTATTTTACTTGGCAGTGCAAAACCTTATTTATGACTTGTGTTTCAGTAACACTTGTGTATTTGTTTAAACAGAGAGATAGGTGTGAGTGATTGGATGGTTCAGATGATAGGAAACAAAATCTTTCAGGCCGAGGTCACTCATCTGAAATCCAGACTGAGATTTTTGCAGGTGAAAACACTTAGTTCCCTTTCAAATGTAAGGTTAAGGGCTGCTGTGGAGAGCTTCTGGTTTGTATCTGGCATGAAAGTGGTCATTAATATTTTTATACCACTCTTGCACACTCCTTCCGTTTCTTGGTTTCTGACAACCACTACTCTGTAAACAGTTTCACCCATCCGAAAAAGAAATAGGTTTTATGCTGAATACACACAGCTTTGTGCCTGAGATACTGTGGCAATAAAGGGAATAATCAAATCCTATACCAGGTGCACTTGTCGTAAATTAAACCTTTTTTAAAATGTACGTTAATGACGAGCGAGCTTCAAAATATCCGAGGTTTTAGCTCATATGTGTTTTCCAAAATGTAGACTTGCATCCCTCCACCTCTTTGGTCTGTAAAAATAGACTTGGGATTAGTTTATTTGTGAGTTCTGTCGTATCTGTTGCCTGCTGGACTGGTGACATTTCAGTTGTTCTAGTTTTGATTTTGCAGTTTTTAAGACACCAAGAAATTGATCTGATCCAAATAACTTTTGGGTCCCCAACTGTGGCACAGCTGCACTGGAAAAAGAGGTAATAATTTGGGAGCAGGAAATACTTTGTGTTTTCTGTCCACTTCTTTTTAGACAGTTTTCGGAAAGCCTGTTCTTCCCGGCAAGTCTTATCGCAGATCCCAAGGCAACGTTGCTTTCCAGACTGAGCGCACCAGATTTCTTAGAAGGAGAAATTTCTAAGGAATACGTGACAGATAGGAATATACGATGGTGCACTGCGGGAACAGATTCTATTGACACTCATTTTGGATGTTGTTACATATCTCATTTGTGGCTTCAGTACTTATGAATAATGTAGATCATCCTAAATTTATGCCAGTATATCAAATCTATATGCCGCACCTCTTGTCTTGTCAATTCATTCATCCTCGTGTATAAATAGAGTCTATATAAAGGGCGACGTTGTGAAATGTGTCTCATCATCATGCATTTGATAGGGCCATATTCATACAAATGACATATGCAGGTCATTGCTAACAAGTACCAATAAAACCTGTTGCACATACTTTACTGAAAATCTTTTTAAGAGATTTTTTACAGATTTTATTTTTTAATAAATTGTTGGCACTGCATTTCCTCTCCCTCCAATTATGGGACCAA